>NC_053022.1:431753097-431854433 GCF_003073215.2 Triticum urartu | reverse complement strand
ATGGTGGGATAGACAAGGTTGCTTCTTCGTGGACCCTTTGTGGGTGGTTGCTTCTTCGTGGACCCTTTGTGGGTGGAGCCCTTTGTGGACTCGCGCAACCGTCATCCTTTGTGGGTGGAGCCCTTTGTGGACTCGCGCAACCGTTACCCTTTGTGGGTTGAAGTCTCCATCAACGTGGATGTAGGATAGCACCACCTATCCGAACCACGGGAAAAACATCCGTGTCTCCAATTGCGTTTGATTTCTCCAAACCCTTCCCTTTACATTCTTGCAAGTTGCATGCTTTACTTTCCGCTGCCAATATACTCTTTGCATGCTTGCTTGAATTGTGTGATGATTGCTTGACTTGTCCTACAATAGCTAAAATCTGCCAAGAACTAAAATTGGGAAAAGGTTAAGTTTTTATTTGGTCAAGTAGTCTAATCACGCCCCCTCTAGACATACTTTCGATCCTACAAGTGGTATCAGAGCCTTGGTCTCCATTTGCTTTGATCTCCATAGCTTTTGGTGGTCATAGCCTTGGTTTCACAACCTAGGAGAGTATGGCGTCTAGCAAGGGAAATTATCACCGTAGAGGTCCTTACTTTGATGGTACTAATTTTGCTAGTTGGAAGCATAAAATGAAAATGCATATTCTTGGACATAACCCCGCCGTTTGGGCTATTGTGTGTGTTGGTTTGCAAGGTGACTTCTTTGATGGGAAAGAACCAAACCGTGAAGCTACCGCGGATGAGTTGAAGATGTTGCAATACAATGCTCAAGCTTGTGATATTCTCTTCAACGGATTGTGCCCCGAAGAATTCAACAAAATCAGCCGTCTTGAGAATGCAAAGGAAATTTGGGACACTTTGATTGATATGCACGAAGGTACCGACTCCGTCAAGGAATCCAAGTTGGATGTGCTTCAAAGTCAACTTGACAAGTTCAAAATGAAGGATGGTGAAGGTGTCGCTGAAATGTACTCTAGGCTTGCTCTCATCACAAATGAGATGGCCGGCTTAGGAAGTGAAGAGATGACCGGTAGATTCATCATCAAGAAGATTCTAAGAGCCTTGGACGGAAAATATGATACCGTGTGCACATTGATCCAAATGATGCCCAATTACAAAGATCTCAAGCCAACGGAGGTGATTGGACGAATTGTTGCTCATGAGATGTCACTTAAGGATAAAGAGGAACTTCACAACAAATCAAGTGGTGCCTACAAAGCCTCGTGTGAAGCCCCTACATCATCAAGTGAGAAACAAGACTTCAATGAAGAATTGAGCTTAATGGTGAAGAACTTCAACAAGTTCTACAAGAGTAGAAGCAAAGATAGAAGCTTCAAGTCAAGGTCCTACAATGAGAAAAGATCTTATAGTCGAGAGCGAAACTGCTACAGTTGTGGAAGACCCGGACACTATTCCAATGAGTGTACGGCTCCCTACAAGAGAAGAGAAGATTCTCCAAAAAGAAGAAGCAAAGAATCACCACCAAGAGAGAGAAGGAGTAGAGATGATCGCTATGAACGAAGAAACTCACGGAGAAGCAAGGATTCGGAAAGGAAGGAAAAATCATCAAGGAGCTACACAAGACGAAGACATCAAGCTCATGTTGGTGAATGGGTATCCGGCTCCGACTCCGACAGCCACTCCGAGAGAAGTTATCATTCCGACTCCGAAGATACTCAAGATGAAGGTGTTGCCGGTCTAGCACTTGTGTCAACCAACTCCTACGACAAATTTGACTCACCAAATGAAGGAATTGGAAGATGCTTCATGGCCAAAGGTCCTAAGGTAACACACCCCGAGTATGTTGATTTCAATAGTGATGAAGATGACTTGTTAGGTGATGATTTGCTTGTTGACAACTCTAGTGATGAATACTATGATGAAACGTCAATTAATCATGCTAATCAAGATAAAACGAATGACAATGATAAGGAGAAGATTGAGGCTCTAACTAAAGAACTAAACACTCTTAAGTTAGCTCATGAAACTATCTTCGAAGATCATCGAGAACTTTTAAGAGCTCTTGAGAAATTACGCTTTGAAAAGCTCAATCTTGAGCAAGAGCATGAGTTCTTAAAAGCAATCAATGATGATGTCTGCAAGAAAAGTTCTTCTCACATTGCCAAGCGTTTACTCTTATCCACTTACATGCCTCAAGTCAAGTCTAATAACAAGTACAAGAAAGATTCTTCCTCTAGTAGTAACAATGATCATGCTAAAAATCCAATATTGTTGCTTCTAGTAGTTCTCTTGATTCCACTAATGATTCTCTTAGCCAAGTTACACTTGAGCAAGAAAATAGCTTATTGAAGGGAATTATAGAGAAAGGAGTGTACAAAAGCCTTGCCGGGAGTAAGAAATTCGAGGAAATTGTGCGCAAGCAAGGAATGCACCGGAAGAATCAAGGTGTTGGTTTTGAACGAAAGTTCAATGCCAATGGAGTTGAGTGGGAAGAAGATCAATACCCCAAGACAAAGTTTGTTCCTCAACAAGAGAAGTATGATACTTCCTTCAAGGGGACACAAGCTCAAGATGATCTTCCACCACAAGACTACAAGCAAAAAGGCAAGGACAAGCTTCAAGAGGAAATTGATGCATTTGAAGAAGCTCCTAAGACCTTACTCAAGTGGATTCCCAAGACTACTTCAAGTTCCACTTCATCAAGTACGACTACAAATCCAAGGATTCCCATCAAGATGGTGTGGATCCAAAAGAAGAAGAACTAGAGAGTTCTTGAGGGTGACTCCGCCAACATACTTCACTCTTATCATTTTGGCAAGAACAAGTGCAATCAACTTCCACATCTTGCACTAGTTCAAGGAGTCACAAACCCTCTTGTTGGTAAGACAAGGGACAAGGTAACCTAAATGTTTTCATGGACATCATCTTGTGTGTGCATCACTCTATGTCTATGGATATCCTTGTTTGTTCCTTGTGGGACTAACTCATGTAGGTATTGAAAGTGCAATTCACTCAAATGGATAGCTCCAAGTGATCTACATCAACATTGAGCATCCACATCTTCAACATCTACACGAAGTCATCATCGAAAAAACCCGAGGTTAGTTCATCCCTCTAAGGGGGGATATCACATCTAGGGGGAGCTTTACTCTAAGACTTGAGCTAAAGCAACTCTAAAGATGTGAACACAACAATGCTTTATGTAAAAGTGGTAACCCCACTTGAGCTTAAACGATGAGTATGACCTATGATCAAGTGTTCTCACTTGACTCCTAAGTCAATATACTCATATATAGATGACCTAGTCATCGCAAATTGCTTGGTAGATGCTAGAATTGGTTGTGCATGCCTTGTCACATATTTCATTTGCCATCTTATTGTGTGAGCATGCTGGTTGCATATTTTACTCATTCGAGGACATCCACTTGTTGTTTTGATTGTTTGGTTTTATTTCCTTTTGCCAAGTGAATGGACAAGAATGCCTAAGAACCTCCTCTAGCTATCTATGCTTTTCTCGTCTCAAACTCTATTCATTCTGCATCACAAAATTTGATCAAGTCAGATTCGAACCACTCTGTGTGAGGAGCACTCGGAGTCCCTGATTCGTCATAGACTTAAACTTCCAAAACCTCTTTATGATTCTAGGTCTGACTGATACCCCACTTTCGGTCCTACCGAGATCATTAAGTTGATCTAGGTTTTCGATCTCGGTGCAACCGATTTGAACATTTCGGTCACACCGAGTTTCAGTAACTACTTGCAGTTATGAATCTCGGTGCCACCGAGTTGTTCCACTCGGTCACACCGACAGGGTCGGGCTATATATAGTCACGGGCAAAATTTTGGAAATTTCTCCGAACCCCTTCGCCCGCGCGATAGCCTGCTCTGCCAACGTGGTCTCCGGATCGTCTCCTCGTCGCCAGCCGCCTCCAGTCGCTGGTCTCCGTCGCCGTCAACGGGAATTCTACCCCACCGTTGCCGCCGTAACGAGTCTCCGCCGAACTAGGGTATGGACTCGATCTTTGTGCTATTCTCCAATCCGATTCTTAGCACATTGTGATCATCATGATTCTTGCCACGATTGAAACACTCCTGTCCAGTCAATGCATTCGTAGATTAGGTTTGATTCGAAAATTTTAGGGTTAGGTTTCCGCCGAAACCATCTCGGACCCACCGAGTTGAAAAACTCGGTCCCACTGATTTGCCTTATGCCATTGCACAAGTGAGACTCGGTCTGACCGAGAATTACTTATCGGTGTGACCGATTTTGGAACTCTGTGAAACCCTAGCAGTCTCGGTGCCACCGAACTGTGACTCGGTCCAACCGAGTTCACTAGTTTAGGTTCCAAAACTGCTTCGGTATCACCGAGTTTGAAAATCGGTAGATCCGAGATGATTTCAGTGGGAAACTAAAACTAAGTTTTTGGATCATTCTTTTTGCAAAGATCTCTGCATTTTGTGATGCTCATCCACTCTACCTCATCTATAAACTATTCACAGGGTCAGCAGTCAGCTTGTTCAACATGTCAGATCAGAGTGACAGCCAGAATGTGTCAAAACAGCAAGTGGTGATGAGTGAGGGCACTAGTCCCTCCAGCTCTTCAGATGATGGCAGCAGAAGTACCCCAAGCAATCTGCCAAAAGCTGCCACTAGACAGAGGAAGAAGAGAACTTCAGATTCTGAAGATGAAGATTATGTGGCAGAGGAAGAGGCCACATCAAAGAGAGTTGAGCCAGCTCAAGGCACAAAGCCAGGACTGAAGATCAAAAGGCCAGCAGGCAGGCAACCTATGTCAAAGGCTAGAGCTTCAACTAAAAACCTGCACCCATAGAGCCAGTTGCTGCTGAAGGCAAGAAGAGGAAGGAAAGGGTCAAGAAGACCGTAGCCAGAGTGCTTGGAAAGGCTTCCATCATGGAAGAAGAGGAAGAAGAAGAGGTAGCTGCACCAGCACCTAAGGCACCCAAGCTGATGGGTGATGCCATAAGATTAGGGGCAGCTGCTTCCAAGGCCAAGCCAGCTCCAAAGCCAAAACCAAAGAGAAATACAAGAAGCATCCCAGCTGCTGAAAAGAACAAGGCCCCAGTGCCTGAAGCTACAGAAGAAGAGGAAGAGAATGTTCTGAGAAAGCTCAAGCCCAAGATCCTAGACCACAATGATGCTCATCCTGTGGCTGAAGACATGAAGCTCAGGAGAGACTCAAGGCTGAGGAAATGGAGAGAAGCAGATCCGTATGCTTCAAGGAGAAGGACTGCTATGGATTACAGATTTCACACCAAGGAACAGCAGGACTTCTATGAGACAGTTTTGCTTGACAAGAAGCCAATAGTTTGTGACATGAGATGGGTCGACTGGACCTACATGAAGGAAAATGAGGAACACTACCCTGGAGTGTATGACAACTTTAGTGCGTGTGGAGTTGCAGACTTTGTTGGGCAGAAGCTCACAAAGTGGAACGAGGAGCTAATCATGCAGTTCTACTCCACAACACACTTTTACCCAGATGGAAAGATCACATGGATGTCAGAGGGTACGAGGTACCAATCTACTGTTGCTGAGTGGGCACAGCTCATCAATGCCCCAGAGGAGCATGAGGATGACTTGGATATCTATGCCAAGAAGAAGATGGATCATAACTCAATGTCCAATATGTACAAGGAAATTCCCAATGAAGCTCTTGATACTTTCAAGTTTGGGTCTGTGCATTATCTTCTGTCAGGGCTGCCTACTATAAATTGGATATTGAGGCACAGTCTCTTGCCCAAGTCTGGAGATCACAAGATGATCAGAGGCCATGCAATCAATTTGCTTCATCTATTTGATGTACCTCAGAAATTCAAAGTCACAAGCCTCATAGTAGAGACTATCAAGAGGACTGCAGCAGACCAGAAGAGGAGCTGTGGGTATGCCCCACAAATTCAGGAGCTCATTAACTCCAAGATGGGCATGGGCATATACTTGTTGGATAAGGAACACTTGCCCATCCGTCCAGATTTTGAGGACAATCAAGTTGTGATGACTAAAAATGAACCATCGTCTGCCCAAGCACAAGCAAAGAAGGAGAAGGCAAGGAAGGAGAAAGCTGCCAAGATGCCAACTCAAGAGGAGGCATCTGAGTATTTCTTGAAGACCAAACAAGAGCAGCTTGGTTACCTGATTGCATCCACCCTGCGGATTGAGAAAGGACTAGCCACCCTAACTCAAAACCAGGCAAGCCTAGAGAGAATCATGGAACAAAAGTTCTATGACTTGGATGTCAAGGTGAGAGAGATTCAGACTGCAGTGGAGCAGCTCCAGGATGACATGCAGGAGAGGAGAGGCAGGACTACCACTCATGCCTTTGCCAGAGTGCCACGAGGTCCGAGGTTGTCTGCCGTGCCAGTTGCTGACACCAGAGCCACCACTTCAGCACCAGCTACAGCCTAAGTTCCACCAGCTCCAGCATCTACTTCAGCTCGAACTCCAGCATCTACTTCAGCGTCTACAGAAGCCTTCGTCCTTGGAGTGATGCGGACTCCACCACCACCAGAAGATCAAGCCTGAGTGTCGATCTAGCACTATGCATTTTCTAGGAACTTTTTGGTAACTTGTTGCCAAAGGGGGAGAAAAATGTATAGATCGTAGGCTTCGAGAGAGAGAGTGTTGCTTTTTTTCTCTCTTGCTTTATTTGGTGGTTTTCAAACTTTGTTTGCTTTTGAGTGCTTGAGATACTACGTCATTATCTGTGAGACATTGATGATCATGTGTTTGATCATAAGCTACACTTAATGTTTGCTTAATGCTATTATCTTATCTATCTTATGTGATCATTCACTATTCTTGGTGATGAGTGCATGTATTTCATTCTTATCATTTTAAGCGCTCCACCAAGATGTATGTGACAAGGAAGAGTAACCCATGACTCTAACTCTTTGTGCATTTGCAGTCCAAAGCAAATTTTAAATATGCACAAATTTAGGGGGAGCTCTTACTTATCACATACTTCTCAAAGCGACGATAAATTTCATGCTTATTATCATTTGTCGAAGCTTTGATCTATATGTTGTCATCAATTACCAAAAAGGGGGAGATTGAAAGTTGAAAGTGCAACTATCCTAGGTGGTTTTGGTAATTCATAACAACATATAGCTCATTGAGCTAATGCTATTCCAAGATGATATTTCAGGAAAGCTCAATGATTGGAATGGCATGGATGTGAAAGTGGAACCCTCAAAATGCTAAGGACAAAGGATTGGCTCAAGCTCAAAAGCTCAAGACTCTTCATTTTATATTTTAGTGATCCAAGATCACATTGAGTCTTTAGGAAAAGCCAATACTATCAAGGAGGGATGAGGTGTTGCTTAATGAGCCTCTTGCTTCATGTGCTTAGTGATATGCTCCAAAACCCTCAACTACTTTCCCATATCCACATATGACCTAAACCCTAAGCCAAACTCGGTCCTACCGATTCTTTCTATCCGGCGCCACCGAGTTTCACTTGTCATAAGCCACTGCCAAACCCTAGCAATTCGGTTCTACCGATAGGGATCTCGGTCTCACCGAGATGGGATTGCAAACTCTCTGTTTCCCTTTCGTAACTTTTCGGGGTCTCATCGAAAGAGCGAATCGGTCCCACCGAGATTGCAATGTAAATTCAGTGTTTCCTTTTTGTAACTTTTCGGTCTCACCAAAAGAGCAAATCGGTCCCACCGAGTTTGCCTAACCAACTCTCTGGTTAGCTAATTACCAAATTCGGTCTCATCGAGTTTGTGTAATCGGTCTCACTGAGATTACGTTATGCCCAAACCCTAACCATATCGGTCCTGCCGAGTTGCATGTCAGTCCCACCGAAAATCTCTAACGGTCACTAGGTTTACATTTTCGGTCTGACCGAGTTTGTTGATTCGGTCCCACCGAGATTGGAAAACTGTGTGTAACGGTTGGATTTTGTGTGGAGGCTATATATACCCCTCCACCTCCTCTTCATTCGTGGAGAGAGCTATCAGAACACCTACACAATTCCTACTCATATGTTCTGAGAGAGAACCACCTACTCATGTGTTGAGACCAAGATATTCCATTCCTACCATACGAATCTTGATCTCTAGCCTTCCCAAGTTGCTTTCCACTCAAATCTTCTTTCCACAAAATCCAAATCCTATGAGAGAGAGTTGAGTGTTGGGGAGACTATCATTTGAAGCACAAGAGCAAGGAGTTCATTACCTACACACCATTTGTTACTTCTTGCAGAGTGGTGTCTCCTAGATTGGCTAGGTGTCACTTGGGAGCCTCCGACAAGATTGTGGAGTTTAACCAAGGAGTTTGTAAGGGCAAGGAGATCGCCTACTTCGTGAAGATCTACCGCTAGTGAGGCAAGTCCTGTGTGGGTGATGGCCATGGTGGGATAGACAAGGTTGCTTCTTCGTGGACCCTTTGTGGGTGGTTGCTTCTTCGTGGACCCTTTGTGGGTGGAGCCCTTTGTGGACTCGCGCAACCGTCATCCTTTGTGGGTGGAGCCCTTTGTGGACTCGCGCAACCGTTACCCTTTGTGGGTTGAAGTCTCCATCGACGTGGATGTAGGATAGCACCACCTATCCGAACCACGGGAAAAACATCAGTGTCTCCAATTGCTTGAATGGTGTGATGATTGCTTGACTTGTCCTACAATAGCTAAAATCTGCCGAGAACTAAAATTGGGAAAAGGTTAAGTTTTTATTTGGTCAAGTAGTCTAATCACCCCCCCTCTAGACATACTTTCGATCCTACAAGTGCGGGTGACCCTCGCCGAACTACTCTACGGCTGCCCCTCGCCGGACCCCGCTGCGCTCGAGACTCCCCACCCTCTTTCTTTCCGCACCTCACCGAACCCAGCCGCGGCCATCCCTCACTGGACCCCGCCACAGTCGCCCCTCGCCGGACCACACTGCAGCCGTCACTCATCGGACCCCGCCGCGGCCGTCCCTCACCAGATCTCACCGGAGACGGACCCCGCCGTGGCCGCCCCTCGCCAGACCTCGCCGCGCCGGAGACTCCCCAGCCTCCTCCTCTCTGCCCCAGGCGCTAGAGCTCCTCCGACAGTGGAAGAAGTTGCCGGAGTTGGCAACTCCGGTGACCACCGAAGCAGCAGCCACCCTGTGAATGATTTGACTGATGTATGTTTTTTAAATAAAATAGAATCTTCGCCGTCTGTATTTTGGTCCGAATGACGGCAAAGAAAACGTTTTGCCTTACGGCAAAGAGTGCATACTTTAGCGTCTGTTATTTTAGCGGCAGACGGCAAATCTTTAGTTAGCTGTCGGCAAATTCTTTGCCATTTGCTCGATGAAAAGCTGACGGTAAAGCAGCCTTTGCCGCGACCCTCTTTGCCGTCTATGTTTGCCGTCAGCCGGCTGACGCCAAACTCTTTGCCATCTGTATTTCGCTCTTTGCCGTCCGTACTCGCCAGACGGCAAATTAACTATTTCCCATAGTGCTACTTGGTGTCGGCTTAGTCAACAAACGATTGTGCCAACCTTGACCTTTGGATTGACATTCAACGTCTATCGTGTTTCTTCAGTCTCTTCTTCCTCCAGCTGCCAAAGCCAACCAGTGCCGGCAGGACTGCCTGCTTCCGCCTCCCACGACTGGTTGTGCTGCCGCGCACGCATCGTGGCCACATCGCACCCTAAAACTCTATGCATCTTCCCCGGCTCCTGTTTGTTCCCGTCCGAGGCCTCACCATCGTCCTCTGCTTTGGTTCGCTTGCCGCAGTGCCGCCCTTCGGTGTTGTCAACATGGTGAACAACCAAGAGAAATATGGAGATGACTTTGCATGGTGATGTTGACATTAGGGACCCAGCAGCGCGTGCAGTAATTTAGTTTTTTCGGGACGGAGAAGGGTATCAAGTGGGTTGTGCGGGAGCTGTGGCCCGTCTAGCCCAGGCTTTTATTTCATACATTTAGCACATGACCAGCCTAGTTTGTTTTTTCATTTCTGAAAATGGCTAGTCCAGCTTTTTTTTGCAGAATAACCAACGCGGGCCTAGTTGCTTTTCTACGCCCTGCTGGGCCAAAAATCTTTCAAGACGAGGAGGGATGCATTCTGCCCAGAAAATGGGCTATAAGTAATAAGAAATGGGCTATAAATAATAATAAATGGGCTGTAAAATGAAAAAATACGGCCAATAGGCAATTAGTTCCAAAATACTTTTTTCTTTCGGATTTTGATATTTTAAATTTCATTGTTTTTGTGTGGGTAAAATTTCATTGGATTTAAATTAAGGTATGTTTAGTTTTTAAATTAATTTGAACCTGGCTAGAAATTTCGGGCTGTATGCTGTTTGGGACAGATTTGGAGGCTGACTTCTGGGTCTACTAGGTTGACGTGTACAAAAGGCTTTGTCAACTTAGTCCACAGACGATTCTAGCAGCAGTGACCGCTGGATTAACCGTGCTGCTTCTTCAATATCTGATCTTCTTGCTCCAGCCACCCAAAGCAGCGCAGGTGGGACTGCCTCCTCCCACCTCCAGTGGCTGGCTGTGCTTCCGCACAGGCCGCACCGCCCCACCCTACTCCATTGCTGGCCAGGCCATTCCTCTACTCACCCACACCTCCTCTTATTTTTCAACGACGGCATCCGGACTAGTAAACCCTCGTACTCCCCACCACGTGGGCAACCACTGTCGAGTCTTCACCGGCTCTGTGTCGTTCCCTTCCTGGGCCTCACCGTCATCCACCGCCCTGGTGCTCTTGGCGCGGCGTGGTCAACGTGGTCAACAAACGACATCCATCGGACGTGGACTATACGTGGAGAGGCTGACTGCTGGGTCCATGGACACGCACAATGAAATGCTTCCTTATTACGCGCAAAATAATGATTCCTCCACCTGACATCTGGGACCCACCGGAAGGGCCTCTGTATTTCACGAAAAAAATGTTCCCCCCACTGATAGGTCGGACTCACCAGCTATATCTTCGCACGCAAGGAAGTGCCTCCTTATTACGCACAAAAAAATGAATACTCCCCCTGCTAGCTTGGACCCAGCATAGTGGGATGCTGACTTGTGGTCCCACTAAGTTGACGGGGACGAAGGGCTTTGTCAACTTAGTAAATATGAACGATTCTAGATCAAGTGTTGTACGATGTCCATCCAACAGACGTAGTGCTTTCTTCAACCTCTGGTCTTCTAGCTCCAGCCGCCCAAACCAGCGCCGGTTGTTCCGCGTGCTCCTGCCTCCCGTGGCCGGCTGTGATGTCATGCAGGCCTCATCACCTCCAGGTCATCCCTCTACTCACCCACACCCCCTGTTATTCTGCGGCAACGGCAGCCTCACACCGCAGCCGAACTAGTGAACCCTCGTACTCCTTTCCGCGTGGGCTTCCACTGCCGCGTCTACCCCGGCTCCGCGTCGTCCCCTTCCTAGGCCTTGACGTCGTCCACCGCCCTGGTTCTCTAGACGCGATGTGGTTAATTTGGTCAAGGAATGACTTCCATCGGAAGAGTAATGTACGTGGACAGGCTGATAGATGGGTCCACGGCCACATCAAGGAAGTGCCTCCTTATGACATGGAAAATAATGATTCCTCCACATGACAGCAAGGACCCATCGGATGGGCCACCATGTTTCATGAAAAAACCGTTTCCCCCTGACTGCTGGGACCCACCAGCTACATCTTCGCATGCAAGGAAGTGTGTCCATATTATGGACAAAAAAAATGATTCGCTCCACTAATGGCTGGGACCCACCAGCTACATCTTCGCACGCAAGGAAGTGCCTGATAGTCGGGACCCACCTGGTCGAAGCATATGTAGCGTTGTCATTCGGGTCGCGAACATGTACGTACATACGATCAGTCTGTCTGCAGGCTGCAGCGATGAACCGTGGCCATGTAAGAAGGGCACGTGTCGTTGTAGAGGCGCGCACGTGTCGTAGTAGAGGCACGCACGTAGCATGTACACGTACGTACAATGTCCAGGGTGTCGTGGGAACGATTCTGACAATAATAAGGGATAGGGTAAAGGGGCATGATCTATCAAGATACAAATGGGTGACATAGTGGTTTTAGCGAGTTCGGGCCTCTCACGGTGGAGATAACAACCCTACGTCTCGTGCTCCGTAGAGGCTTTGTTTTATCTCATATGTACCCGGAGATTACAATGTATGCGAGAGAGGAGAACAGATCCCCATGTCTAAGCTAAGTCCTGAGACTAGAGAGAGGTAGAAGAAAGAGCCTGCCCCCAAGTCTAGTGGTGGGGGTGGCTTATATAGAGTGTGCCACCCCCTCACCTCCTATGTTATAAAGCGGGGGTATGAATGCCAAAAGGACAGCCCACTACCAAGCCTTCACTATGAGAATGATGTATTGACTGCTTTGCTGCCTACTGGTCTTCGTATACCCGAGTGAGTCGTATGGTCGAGTGGTGAATTGTCATCCGAGTGGACGGTATGCTGCTTGGTCGAGTGGATGGTATGCTGCTTGGTCGAGTGGAAAGTATGTCTGTATGAAATTTATCTGGACCCACATGTTGTGTGGACCCCATGCATTATGATATTCTGACCCTTCGTGGGCCTACCTGTTATGTGTATCCCCAACATTAGCCCCCGAATCGATTGTGATTTTGCAGAACGAGTTTGTGAAAGACAAAATTTGGTCCGAGTGATTACAGAAATACTCGGTACATGTCATCATGCTTTCAGACAACAAAGGTTTGAACAAAATCTCAATAGATTCCGGCACTGAACTTCCCGAGTGATCTGGGGTAAGTGCCTGCAAGGAGCAACTTCGTGACATTTGTTCATCTCTCAGAAGAGGCTAACTCGCGATCATAGTATGGGTGTGTCATTAAATCTGGGTAACAAGATTGTCTCATGGACTGCTGTCTCGGAGAGAAGCCATTATTATCCCGGAGGAACGTCAATACGAGTCGGCTTGACATCCAAACTTATGAGTTTCACGCTTTGATTCTAGAAGAAGGCTGAAAACAGGTCCACGGAGGAGTGTTAAACTCACCTTATAACAATATTTTTTAGCCGACAGGAGCCTTAGAACTTGTTTGTTTGTTGTTCGTCACTCGGACTGGTCAGGCCATACTGAGTGGAGATTACTCCAGTGGGGGCACGTTGAGTGCACCCACTGGGTGTAGTCCCTGAGACCGCCATAGACTGCGGGCAGTCGGCAGGGGTCTGAGAGAGAAAATCTTCTTAGCTGGTACTGATTGGACTTGTGCCTCTCCGACTTGGAGGTCGAGTAGTACTTGAGGATCTGATATTGGTCTAGCATCGAGTAACAAATTACTCGGAATTTTGTTCTATGGATGCGCGATCAGTGCATCCATGGGGTGTAGTCCTTGAGACTCTGACATATTGCTGATAGCCGGTTGGAGTCTTTAGGGTTTATTGTACTTGAATGTTGATGCTAGACTTGAGCAAGATGTTTCTTTCTGAGTTCTCTTCCAATAGGGGCACGCTGAGTGCACCCACTGGGTGTTGTCCCCGAGCCTCTGTCGGACTAGATGAGTCTGGCAGAGGGTTTAAGCACTACAAAAAAATACACTTCCGTGATGATACGTGTTTGTCACAGTAGGTCGCTTTTTTGTCATGCATGTACATCCATGACAAATTTATGACAGAATCAAGATAGTCATACCTGTGTTGTCGTAGAAGTGTTCCATGACATTACCAAAATTATCATCACGGAAGTGTCCACTTCCATGACGATAAATCGCGCGTCACAGAAGTGCTTTCGTCAAGGGTGACCGACATGTGGCATCCACCGTAACGGAATGCCGTTAAGCTATCGGGTCGGGTTTTGGATCCGATAACCCGTTAACAGCCCCGACCAATGGGGATTTTCCATGTGTAAAATCATCATTGGCTGGAGGAGACACGTGTCAACTCATCCAGTGGGCGAGACGCGCCTATGATATGTTGACACGTGGACCGGCCCATCAAGTTTAAATGGGCCGGCCCAACTGAAGGCCCACAACATTTTGTGGACCATAATGGGCCGGCCCAGCTAAAGGCCCACGAGATTTTGCGGACCATAATGGGCTGGCCCAGCTAAAGGCCCACAAGATTTTGCGGGCCATAATGGGCCGGCCCAGGTAAAGGCCCACAAGATTTTTTTTGTGCCATAATGGGCCGGCCCAGGTAAAGCCCACAAGATTTTGCGGGCCATAATGGGCCGGCCCAGCTAAAGGCCCACAAGATTTTTTTGTGCCATAATGGGCCGGCCCAGGTAAAGCCCACAAGATTCTTGCGAGTCATAATGGGTCGGCCCAGCTAAAGGCCCACAAGATTTCGCCAACATTAATGGGCCGGCCCAACTGTAGGCCCACAAGATTTTAAGGACACTAGTAGGCCGGCCCATTAACTGGCTTCCATGTTTTGGGCCAAATGCCAGCCCATATTTGATTCGGTCCATTAATGGCCTGCCACGCTCCGGGCCTAATAGTAGCCCATATGAGATCCGGCCCGTTAAAAGCCTACCATGTTCTGGGCCAAATTACGGCCCAGATCAGGTCCGGCCCTTTAAGAGGCTCTGGGCTCAATTATGGCCCATATCAGATTCGGCCCGTCAACTGGACACTATGCTTTTGGGCCCACTTGCTAAAGGCCCACTTAGTAATTCGGCCTGATATTAGTTTTGGCATGTTAAGGGCCCGTTTAACATTTCGGCCCTATATTAATTTCGGCCTGTTAAAAGCCCGTCATATGGTTGGGCCTAACTACGGCCCTGTTTGCATCCGGCCTGCTCACAGCCGATATCTGATTGGGCCAAACAAGGACCGAGACAATTTTGGCCTGTTAAAAGCGCGTGATTTGATTCGCACAATCATGGGCCGGGGTTCATTTTGGGCTGCTGCGTAACTAGTATGAATTAAGAACAAACCTACTCTATCAAATAAAGAAATTACGGCATAGTAACTTAGAATAAACCTACACTATACAATAAAGGGTTTAAGGTATATTACATCAACTGGGCATCGAAGTTCGCCACCAGTGATCATAAAGCGCAACGAAGAAGCAGATTACAAAAACTGGGCACCATTGCAGTGTAACAAAATAATACTGAACCGAGACCACTTCCAAGACAGTTCAAGAAAGGTTAGCCTTGCGGGGGAACTGCTGCGCAAGCTGTTGAGCAAGGCCGTGAGACCGGCCTAGCATGTCGGTCATAGCTTCCAGGTGTAGCTGTTTAGCGACGAGGTTCTCATTGGTGTTCTCCGCAATCCTTCTTAGAGATAGGACTTCAAGTCGAAGTTGAGTTGCAGAATGCTTTTCTGCTAGAACTTGGGACTGAAGAAGTTGAACTGATTTAGACAACAAATTCTGTGAGCTTGTCTGACTGTTAGTCTCAAGTAACTTGAACACTGCATCAAGACAAGACTTTGGGGTTGTCTCGCTATCTTCAAGATGTTTTGCCTTCTTTGCTGCAATATATGTTGGGTTTGTCTCACATCCTTCAGCAGACTTGTGCATGCCATCAGGCATATCACCCTGAAACGAAGCAGAGAGATGACAGGTTTTCCACGTGTATAAACAAAGATGATAACTGTTCTGTCAATATTATCCAATTTCAAACTAGAAAATAAAGAGTATGTTCAAAATATTAATAGCATAATTCGGCATTGTTCATAATGCGGGGTGCTTCACCATACTACTGGATTACCATGTCAACTTAACAAGCATAGATGAAGGGCAAAGAAAATCATTGTATCTATTTTGGATAATGTGCATGGTATGTTGTTCATATCATCAGCCACATCAGTAAGATAAAACAGGAGATGACAAGGTGCAAACGTGGGCTACTTCACCACACACTGGATTATAGATCCAGAAGAACAAGCATACATATAGGGAGTATTAAGTAATGTGCATGGTATGAATAAGGAATTTGGTTTTACAAGTAAAACTTAGAACTTACGGTTCTTTCGAACATGCATTTTGGTAGAAATAGCAAACTAAACAACAGTAAACGATAGGGAGTATGAGAAAATTAAACAGCAGTTGAGGATAAAGGCTTTAGAAGGACCGACTTACATTAACAGTTAACACTGGCTTAATAATGCCCTTCTACATGTCAAGGGAAGGATAACTCAAGAATTTCAGCAAGAATCTTCTTCATAAGCATTGCCTGTACTCTACATTTTGTAGAGAGTAATTATAGATATGATAATACTGGAAGGGATAGAGGATAATGAATATAAGATGCAGATTGATGCTACATAATCAACTACCAATCCCTGGAAGTACAAGCGTTACAGGACAAAATGTACTGACAAGAGCAATCGGCTACACTTCTGCACTGTCATTGTCTGTGTATTCTACTTGTTGGTAAGATTAAATATAGATCTGATCTTTTTTAGTAAATGGTGGGCGAGGGAGATAAGATGCAGAATGCTACAAAATGAACCAATCCCTCTTCCCGTAATACAAGAGTGCTTTGAACACTGGTGTACTGTACAAAACGTTCTTATATTATGGGACGGAGGGAGTAGCTGTTAATGTAAGTACAGTGATAGACCATGTTCAGTCCTTACAAGAGGACTGTAGAGCTAAACCTCTTCAAAAGCATTGGGTTGATTCTAAATTTTTGTAAGAGTCCATACGGATCTTATAATGTCCACCAAATGGACGATTACGAGGCTAACATGTGCTGTGATGCTACATAATCAAACAGCTATGAAAGTAAGTATGGTCATACAGGGCAAGAGGTACTCACAAGAGCAATGAAGTGTGCAGTATAGTTGCGAGATTCTGTGGTCCCTTGAGAACGAATGTTCTTCTGCTAACAGTTTTCGTACAAGTGAGACATTAAGGCAAATGCAGAAATGTAGTTCAAATTGTGATGTGATATCATAAACAGTACCTTACGCTGCAGCCGAGACCAATGTGTAACAAGATTATTCCAGTCACCGTCGGATAAATGTAGCACTGGAGACTTTACAGAAATTTCATTCAGTGCCTTGCCATCAAAGTGCGCTTGCCTCAGGTAGGAACGATACTTCATCAACGAGTGCTTGAAAAGCGCAACCAACCCTTGCTCGTCATCACAATCCAGTTTGCGCCTCGCCTATTTAGATGAATGAAATCTTGTGTCTTCTGTCAGTAGAAACATATGCAGTAATGACCATGAATAACATTAGTACATTACTTACGCGTAAGTTGCGGAGGAAGACTGGAAATTGTTCTGTGTGTGCGGTATAATCTTTCCATGAAGGAAAGATGCGCACAAAGTTCTTGACAACAACATAAGCTTCGTCTTCTAAACTGGGAAGAAATGGAACAGGGGTCCTATTTGCTGCAATTGGGGCTCTCTCTAGTTCGAAAAGGGATTTGGCAACTGGATTTGGTGTACTCTTTGCTGGAATGGGGTTTTTGCATCGTACAGCTGGTGCTATGTCAACTGGCATAATCATACTGTTTGCTGCAGTTGGGGTCTGCTGAGTTGGGGCATCAGAAATGACCAGTGTAGTAGGGCTAGAGTCCGCTAGAGTTGGGGTATTTTGTGGGTGAGGTGATATTGCAACTACACCTAATGGGCTATTTGATTTATCAGGTGCCACTACCTTTTCCAAATACTTTGCTTGTGCTCCTCCACGATTAGCAATCGCCCTCTTCCTTTTGAATGTTTGATACACAAGAACAACATTTGAATGGATATGGTATGATGACAGATGGAATATGTACTGAAAATGGATAGGCAGGGCGTATTCACATACACAGTGTGTAAACTAAGCTAATGGCAGTTCAACAAAGTATAAGCAATGCAAAGCATCGTTCGCAAGATATGTGCGAGCAATGTAACCTTGGAAAGTTAGAGCAAGTACCTTGATGGGTGAATAAGATAGGGAATCTTCCTCTGACTCCTCCACTAGGGAGCTACATTGACTTAGGTCTCCCTCTAGCTCAGAATCACTATTAGGATCATATTCTGAGCATGAATTTGTAGGTGGAGAGTGTTTGCATTGCATTGCATCCAGACTTGATTTCAGTCCCTTAATGCCAAGTTTGACAGCCATGGCATTATTCTGCTTTATTCTTTTCATGAACGCAAGCTCATAATCATTATGATGCTGTTCAGAATCTGAGATTCATGAAAACATAAAAAGTAGTCAGATTATCTATGGAATGCATTGCGGTTTCAACTCGGAGAGTGTCTCCCTATAAACCCTTGCATATGCAAAGTTCACCTCCCCAACCGTGCTGACCAGACCACACACAGAGATATACACACCCGAGCAGCGAACATGCATTTTCGAAACTAATTTAGGAACATTTAGCTGACCAATTAAACAACTCTATTTTAATAATATCAGATTCGTATTTGAACAACTAAGCTTGTTTAGCTTGATGGGTGGAGCAGTGTTATTATGACACGAAGCACGTATTCTGATCGTATAGTGATCATAAAAGGGGAAACTCTAAGCATATATTTTTTTAGCAAAAGAGGGTTTCCCCTCTGATTTCTATTAAAGAAACCACCACGGAACCAACATGATCAATTAAACCCTAAGCATGATCAATTAAATCGTATTATGGCTGTGCCATGGCAGATTTGAAGCTGCAAACCGGAGAAATGATATTTAGCATCCATTGTTTGCTTCGAACTAAGAACTAAATTCTAAGAGCCGAAAATAAAGTAGAGTAACCAAGTTAAGATCTATTTTCTTGTTGAGATCCAAAAGTTGAGGAGATATGAAGTACCACCTGTCTTGCGGCACCGTGTAGGCATCGGGGGTGCGATGGCTGTCGGTGGCGTTGAAGCAGATATGTGATGGTAGACGGGTGCATCGGGGGATAAGTCCTGTTGCGGTGGAAGAGAAGGTCGTGTGAGCGGCTCCGGCAAAGAGCACGACGGCGCCGATGAAGCAAGAGGACGCGATGCAAGGCTATTCGTCCGTCGCCGTGGATGAGAAACGTCCATCTCTAGCAGTGGACGATGCGGTCTTGGTAGGCGCTCCGGCATGGTGGAGGACGGTGGCGATGGATGTGTTGGAGGACGGCGGCGATGGATGGGGTGGCGGACGGAGGCTAGTGTGGGAATGGGGTGTTCTAGCGTGGACAGTGTATGAATGGGAAAATGGAGGGAGAGGTACGGGGAACCATGTTTTTGGGACGCGCCTGTCTAAAATATGGGAAAGTTACGAACTTATTCCGCGTTTCAAATTTGGATGTCTCGTCGGTTGGGGATAGGATGGTAATCTCGCATCTCCCAAATATTTGCCGGTAACTATTTCGGGCGAGGAGAGGGTGTTTTGCCGCCCATGGTTGGCGCCCACGGTGTATGAACGGGGCTGACAGGTAGGGAGGTTGTGTCACGTCTGATGGAAGTTACACATCTGCCCCTATTTAAAATATTAGCCTACATCTATTTCGGACAAGGAGAGTTTGTTTTGCCGCCCACCGTCTATGAATGGGGAATCGAGGGAGAAATAGAGGTCTTTCGGATGAGCTTGAATCAAATGAGTTTTGCTGCCCATGTTTGATGCCCACCGTGTCGGAATGGGCTCAGGGGTGGTCGTGCCACGTCTAATTGAAGTTACTAACCTACCCCTATTTAGAGCAGTGGAAATCGGGCCGATGGATTGTCCGTGTAATGGGTAGACTGTAATTTCCATCTCCCAAACACTTGGGTACGGGCAGCCGATGTGGGAGTGGACATTTTGTTGTTTCTTTCGAATTTTGGGACAATAAGCATCCACGTTTACCCCGGCAACTAAATTCGAATCCATTTTGTATTCCTATATGAATCTTTATAAATCATTCTGTGTGTTTTTATATATCTTCAAAAGGACGACAAAGGTGTATTCCACTGTCATATATGAATATGGTTTACAAATGCCGATACTCAAATTCAGAAACTAGAATCCAGTTTAAGGTGAATTCGAATATTTGGAACACTTCATGTCCAACTCAAATGTCACATGCAGCATGATGTGTACTCCCATTTAGATATGTACACAAGCGATGTATCAAGATTCAAATACCGAGTCAATCAACCAAGAATGTACGGAACTAATAGGCATATAAACACTTATAGAGTATATGGATCAATAATATCAACTAACATACATAAGCCAGGCCGCTGTACTTTTTTTGGCTACAACAGCATCCTTTTTTTAGCCAGCATCTTGGCCCTTTTCCGATGTGTGCCACTTATGGTCCATCTATACTACTATTGCTGAATGCACATTCAGCCCGATTGGCATATTTATAGGTCTGGCACAGCAATCCAAATGAAATGTCTCCGAGTCTTATCAACTAATACAGACTTGTGCTCAAATAAAATTACAAACAAAAAAACAATTATTACATGATCTCTAAAACAAATGGTTTGATTGATTACGTGAATAGACAACACAAAGGTTATTCAACTATGGAAAGAACATTTCACCTATGATTTACCAAGTAGGAATTTAATTTCCTTTTTTCCTTCAGGACCTTAACAATCTGGTCAGTCTCATCTTGCTTCGTTTTGAAATCCACAAAATATTTAATGGTTGTCTTGAGTACTACTTGTGATTGTGATGTTTGCTTCCTCAACATGTCAACTTCATCTCTAAGTGCAGAAGCAGAATCCCTTTCTACCACTAGTTTAGCCTCTAGAGCATCAGCAGTTGGCAATTCATAATGCACGATTGGCCCGGTGCCACTGCTGTGGGATGATGCAACGTCCATGGGGACCTTGCTCTTCGATCTTGGGCTAACCTGTTTTGCCATTAAAGTTCCGATTGGATTCAGAAAAGTTGAAGTTAGCAAAACATCTCAACTGGGAGTTATAACAGCAAACCAGTTAAACAAACAAGGAATTAAAGAGTTTCAATTGGATGCTGAAAAGTAGTTATTAACATCATTGTAACCCGCTGTTGCAGCAGCAAAGCAGTTAAACAAACAAGTAGATATTTAAGTTAAGGCAAATAGGTAATTCTTAACAGTAAGTATCAAACACATAGATAGGCGCAGTCTACAATATGATTAACAGGTTGTGCCATTATGTAATCAGTAGCAAACTAAATTAAGCCAAGCAACGTAATTGAACAATTTTGCAATAAGTGGCTAACTAAAATTCCGAGAAGCAGGTAACTGAACTTACGCTAGTTCTTTGTACAGGCACACTGCAACTTCTTTTTCGCTTACAAGGTTGTACGAAGGAGTCCATGGCATCAATTGCTTGGATACGCAGTCCCAATACTTCTTTCTTCCCACACTGCATGGGTAAGTCGAATGGTTAATCTGGTAAGATGCTGCGTCCTTGATATGTTATATGAGGACGTGTAGTCAGACTAGTTGTAGCCAAACACATCACACTGGCTTTTACTGTATATTTCATGCGATTACTTTTGGCATATCGAGATCTAAGCAATCTACAATAGGATGAAAAGACTGGCATCCTTCACATTATTGGCGAACTCAGTTCATAGAAACAAGCAATTCAACCATTCTGTTGGTAAATCAAAAGCGCCACTGGAATATTTTTCACTATCCAATCATACACGCAAAAAGGGGCGACGCCACCATAGGGGCTTGGTATGGGCGGCCGCCTCAGGTGGCTAGAAAGTGTGCACCTAGCTTGAGTCGTCCAGGTTGGCCCAAGCTAGTTTTTTTCGTCCCAACGCACGTGCAGGCAATGTAAAAAATGAAGAAAAATGTTTCAATTTGGATGGGCCAATAACATAAGTGCAAGGCAGGCCCTATAGTAGGCTCGTGGCCCAAACGAGCGCCTCCCATATCGATCGACAGCAGGAAAAATCCCAATTCATTCGCTCCAGCCTCCAGTCTGGTTCACTCCTAACCTAGCCGCCGCTGGGCAGACCGACACAGCACTTCCTCGCGCCCTCGTTGGAGGGCGGCCGCCGGGCTTCAAGCGAACGGAAGGACAAGAAGATGAAGATCCAACCCTGGGTGTAGCCTGCGTGGGAGGCAGCGGCGGTAGCACGGGCATGGCATCGAGCTTGCGCAAACGGACAGTCGCTAATTGCAAGAGTAGCATGCGCAATGAGCAGGTACATCACATCCCTGATTATATCTAATTCAACTCTTCAATTTCTAGCCAATAGTTAAACCTGAGGGTGTTGTAAAACTGCTTGTATGTAGGGAATCTATGAGAAAATGAAACCAATTTCTACTTATTTTATAACTCCACCAATCAATACTGAACTGACTGAATCTGATGTATCTAATCAATTTTCCGGTGCAAACATACAAGATCATGTTGTTCTTGATCCTGAAGTGTCTAATGAACAGACTGCTAATGAAGGATATGATGCAAACATTTTACATGCTCCTGGTGATGAACATGTAGTGTCTAATGAGGGATCTAATGCAAGCATTTTGCAAGCTCATTGAAGGATTTAGTGTCTAATGATGATCTACTATGTTGAGAGAGACAAAGATTTGCAGGCATTGATGACAAGCAAATTATAGTGCATTTTCTTAGCTTGAGGAAACGTCGAGGCCATCTACCAGAAAGTCCCCGTATCATGACACCCTAGCATAAATACTTTTCTAATCTGTTGTTTGAAACTATTGGCATACTTGTGCAGGATAGATATATTGATATGCAGTTTGCGCACAGGTTATACGTGCAATTACACTTCGATATTTTCAGCTAGAGAACGAATAATTCAAGCAGGTACAGACCATGTTTGTAGTCCTTGTACACCATGTTGCATTTTGTGTTTTTTGGTGCTTACATCATTTAGTGTTTATAATCTGAACTACTTTGGATCAATAGCTAGTTTTCAAAGTGCATGTAGCTTCGCATTTCTCAAGTTATGTTGATTTCCGGAGTGCAAGTGCCTTCGTATTTTTTAAGTTAAATGTTCTCCCCTGGTAACTTGAATTCGTGGATCAGCCACTGCACACAAATCATACACGAATGCCAGTACGAATTAAATGAAATGCAGGGACTTACGCTAGCTCGTTGTACAGGCTCACTTCAGCTCTGCTTGCGCTTGGGATGTTCCATGGACAAGTCCATGTTACCACTTGCTTGGATGTGCAGGCCTTGTGCTCCTTGCATCCCCCTCTGCATTTTTGACATGGTGAATGGTTGATCAAATAAGAGGAATCGACCTTGATGTTGTACCGGAGGACAGATACTTACAAGGTTATACGGGTGTGCAGGATGTGTACCAGATCCCGTAGCGCCGTCATGCTTCGCTAAAATATGGATTTTCTTGTTTCAGATGATATCTCCAGAAGAAATAAGAGTTAAGGTCAGAGTTGCATAGGAGTGTAAGCTAAGAGAGAAGTGAAAGGATATCCAAACATCGTTGGAACAGTGCACAAGGGAGTGATGTGTGGATACCTAGTTCGGGCCGGCGTTTGGGCATGCTCGCCTAGCTAGAGTGCGGGTCACTTCAGAGTCGTTGAGGGTGATGCGCTGGCGTTGGCTGGCCGCGCACGGATGCAGATCTTGAGTGGCAGCGGAGCGCTACGATGCGGTGGATGAGACCGTTGGTGAAGCCCCAACGGCATCGGGGGGCGGAGGTGCGACGATGTGCTCGGTGAAGTAGCCCCGGTGAGCTGGGAGACGGTGTCGGTGAAGCGCACCTGATGCGGTGGAACTCGGTGTCTGTGAGGCACGTCGGTTGCGGCGGCCGACGTTGTCGGTGGACCACCCGGTGCGGTCGACGAGGGCGTAGATGAGGTAGCTCCGGTGCGGTGGTGAAGCGCGACCGTCATCTTCGTCGTCGTCGTCGGGACACAGGTGGGGAACGGTTGGGAAAGAGACGAGACGAGGGGCGATTCGAGGGTTGGCGGCGAATTAGGGATTTGAGCAATCTGGGCGCGGAAGTGGACGGTGGAGAAGAGAGATTTTGCAGGGCTGGAATTGGGGCCGCCAGATATTTCAATCCGAAACGTGGAAGCACAAACTTATATTGTCGTCGTCCTTTTTTGGGGGGAGGGAGGTGGGTGGCTAGGTGTTACGCGTCCGTCTGACACACGCGACCACCCCAACCGGACTATGCTTCGGTGCCCTAAGGCACCTGCCTTTCTGTCCATGACATATGGGCCCAACAGGTGGCTGGCCCACATGTCAGTGACCCAAAGGCAGTTGCCTTTAAGGCACCGAAGCAGCGTCCACCCCGACACGACCTTGGTTTGCCTGGTGCGCCTACATTTGAGAATGCAAACGAATCTTCTTTCATTTGCAAATGAATCTGTTTATATTACCATGCCTGTGTTTTCCTTGCAATAATTAGTCATTTGAAATGAGATACTCCATCCGTTCACTTTTGTAAGTCGTTTCAAACAACTTAAAATGGACTGTTTTGCACATTGTCTGAAATGTCTTCAAGGTCTTATAAAAGTGAACAGAGGGAGTACTATAAATTAATTAATGAGGAGTTATTTGAAAAAAAATCAAAACGGTACCCACGCTAACGTGGATTAGAGTGTGTCTCACATAATTAGTTATTTGAATTAGAGTGTGTGTCACGTAGTTAGTTATTTGAATTAGAGTGTGTGTCACGTAGCGATCTCCAATTCTAACGTGGATTTCGCATTTCACTGTATCGACACTACTTTTTTAATACAAATTCATATGTATATGATGAACACCATGGTAGTGAGAAAACTTTTGGATAGATTCAAACATATGACCTACAAAATAGCACAACAAACTGAGTCAATGTCAACTTTTCGAAACTTAGTATGGCACGAATTCGAAATAATTACCCGTATGTCTGGTCCTCGGTTCAAATCATACAATGTACACCGAATTGAAACATCGATATTAAGTCTCGTACTATGTACATTCAAATGTTGTTTTTAGCCCCCCCCCCCCGCGCACAAACGCTACATACTTCCTGTATCGGTCAATCTTCCTCTCCTAACCACCTTAGGAAGCTATCAGTTTCCAACACACGTTCATTCTTTCTCTCCATGTTTCGATCTCTAAGTCTCTCAACTACAAAACCCCTTTTTCCACTCTGTTACCAAATGTATTTACCTCACACACCCGCCATTGCACCCCATGCCGAGCTCTCTCTGTCTCCCCCCTCACCCTCTCACCCTATCGCGCTAAATACATGCATTGCCTATCTAGCCCCCCAACCTCTTGTGCATGCGCACGCACGCACATTGTATATCTAGGTCACTCCCTCGAGACTGTCTCACTCTTTCTTCCGCACGGCGGGCCACACTCGCTCAATCTCGCTCTCTTTATCCGAGTCTCGTTTAACCTCGTTTTCTTTCACACAAAAATGATATATCTCCCTGTTCGGGCCTCGATCGACACACTCTATACTCTCTCATGCAGATTGTCTATCTAGGTCAGTCCATCCAAGTCGCCATCACTCTTTCGACCTCATGGTGGGCCACGCTCACTCAATCTCTCTCTCTCTGTATGTCTCGATTGACCTTGCTCTTTCTCAGACAAAAATGGTATATCACCATGTTTGAGCCCAATTCGACATATTCACATTGTATACTCTCTCACGCACATCGTCTATCTAGGTCACTCTCTCCAACCCGTCTCACTCTTTCGATCTCACGGCGACCCTATGTGATCGGTTGACCTTGCTTCCTCCCACACACAAAATATATCTACACGTCTGTGACCGGATCATCTCTCAAGCTCTATCTTACAGCCCTCACCCTTGCCAATAAGCTCAATCGGACAATATCTCTCCCGAGCATATATATTTGTTCAATGAATGTCGGACCACACTCACTTTGTCTCTCTATCTATATGTCTCTCGATTGACCTCGCTTTCTCACACCGTATCTTCCACGCATTGAAGCTACTACTTCTCCATCCCTCGCAAAGCCGGAGCTATTTACATTGCGAGGGGCACTCCAACCTTGTATTAATTTGTGTAGGCATTTATTCCGGTCGGTTTAGATTATATTTTCGTAGCATTCGGCCCACAACTACTCCAAACACTGTTGCAACCCATGCAACCACCCTAGTTGATTTCCCTCTGGCTCGGTCATCGCTCTCTCACACATCCTTTCTCGGCTTCAACGTCGCACCATGGTATTATTGAAAAAACTATGGTTCCTTCTTTGTTTCTTTGTTTCTTTGTAACTTATAGGTATAGTGCACCCCTTCCCTGTATAGCCTTTTTTCCTTCTTTTATCTTTTTATTTCTTTCCTCACCTTGAGAAAACCCTGTATGTGTTTGCTTTATTAATAAAATGCTGTGGGGTGCAAGCCCTGCAGTCTTCATGGTCAAAAAAATTTATTATAAATAAGCTACAAAACTACACACAGATAGTCCACTTGGAATGGAACAAATTTCGACCCACAAATTAAAGTGGTACAAACTACACATCAAGGGGCCCACATGTCATGAAACGAATTTGGACCCATATACAAATTAAAAAATAAAGGACGAGGATCGAACATGCGACCGGGCCTTCAAGCCGCACGTCAAGAGTAGGCAACATACGTAGAAGAGCAATGTTTGTTGTACCCCCTTTGTTCACATAATGTTTCTATATTACCACAGCCTAATTAATGGATAACATGTAATATTATTTTTAGTACTATTCGCCTTCACTTACTGGTGGGTTCCATGTGTGCGCTCTCTCTCCTTCCCTTCTGCGTTTATATGCATGGGCAAACAGGAAGAACTCGCGGGCGATGTTGCCGTTGACCATATCTGGACGCGTTCACAAGTCACGGCACCAGTTTCACGTACTAGCGGCACTAGTCAGTGTGTACGTGCAATGCACGTTAATTTGTATGTATACTAAGTGCATGCGGATATTAACTACTAGGATATTATTTGCGTGTTGTCATGTGATTAGCACTATTTTTGGCATGAAATTAACTGCACTCTAAACGTGTTGAGCGCTCGACATTGAAGCAGCCTAGATCGTTGGATGACAAGGAATACATGTGGCTTGATGACGTTTTATATTTAATTTGATATGGCTCTAGCGGAACATGCAACCGATCAACCAATACATTTCGTTCAGTCTGACTCTGACTTTAAATTATACGACGATCGATATAAAATAAATGGAAATGATAAACGTTAGGATTTTAAGCATGGCAATCCGAACGTTTTTCATGGCAAATTTATATTACGCGGCGGCGGCAGGGGCGTCTCGCGGTGGGAAGCGGCTCCTCTGCCATGCTTTGTGTGTCGTCGGGCCACTGACCGACGGCGATGGCGGCGTCTTGCGCCGTTGTTGGCGTACTCCTGGACGTTGGCCTAGCTTCAAGGAAGGCCAAAATGTTCTAGACTTCGGAGCGAGTCAACTGGCGGGAGGAGGCGACTGGCGTTGGTGCAAGGAAGCGGTCGAAGGCGGCCATCCATGCCGCTGAGGGGGGCACTGGCACCCGCGCGTGTACAGGCGCTGTCAACGGCGCGGCGGAGACATTCGTGTGCACGGGCACCGGCATGGGCGCGCACGTCAATGCACGCGCAAGCGCAGGCGCTGGCAGGTGCACGGGCACCGGCATGGGTGTGCGCGTCAGTGCACGCGCAGGCGCATGCGCTGGCAGGTGCACGGGCGTGTGAAAGTCGGCGGGCACCTCGTGGAACCCCGTGGGATCAAGCTCGGCGACAATGTGCGGCTCCCAGCCCATCAATGCCACGGGGATGGGCGCTGGCACAGTCGGGGCGACGGGAGCCGGAACGGGAGCGGGGACAGGCGCGGCGTCTTCCCGCAGGGCCAGTTCAAGCTCGTCCCAAAGCACCGTATGTTCTTGAGACTCCGGCTGGGTGTCTTCCTCAGGAAACTGGAACACTAAGGGCAGACCATCGTGATGCGGCATGGCGTACGTTTAGGTCAGGCTATTTGGAGGTAGACGGCAGGAGAATCGGAGAGGAAGAGACAAGATTGTAGCGATACTCCCTCCTTTCCGGTTTATAAGGCTCAATTCAAAAATCTCACCAACCAAGGTAGATGGTGAGTGGTGGAATACTTTTTGTAGTTTGCAAAAGCACCCAATTAATGCTCTTATTTCTCTCAAAAAAATATGTTTACCAATGCATTAATTGCAATGCATGCATGCATAAATTACATGCATTGGTCAATTTTCTCTTAATACTTGCATGCAATGATTTAATTTACCTTGGAATCTGAACATGTGATGGGAAACAACAAAATCGAGCCTTATAAAATGGAAAAACCAATATTTTGAGATAAGCCCTATAAACCGGAAAGGAGGGAGTACCGGGTAGTGCGGGGTTGATTTTAAACCTCGGCGCCGGCGACATTAAAAGTGGGAGCAGTTGGGACGACGGTGGGCGGCAGAGCCTCGTCAAAGGGCTCGCCTCCCTGTGAGCCTGCACAGCGGTCTGCTCGCACGCCTCCCTGACAGCCGGCGCAGCGGTCTGCTCGCACGCCTCCCGTCGACTCACACGCTTGCTCGGACGGCACCCGCTGATTGCCGATGAGAAGCGGGGATTCGTGGCGGCACGTAAACGCCCACGGTCTCAATAGTGAAAGCGTTCGCCTTTACATGGCAGGTCTTTCTTCCAAAATACCTTGGCTCTTCATTTGTGCAACATGTCATAAGCAGCTTGTCTCAAATTGAAGAAAAAACTTACGAAGTAATATTTGTGCCATATCACGTGACCATGCTTAGTTTCAAGAATTTATGCTCACTTTTGGATTTTCTGAAATTTAAGATCCAGGATTCGAAACAATATCATAACATGCATCATGCAATAAATTTTCAAGCCATACATCTGTCCTGTTGTATTTCTTAAGAAAGGATTTGGTCAAACATTTTGCTTAGTTAGACTTCAGACAAGTTATATATGCAGAGTAAAAGGATAATCCCTCCGTACCAGTGCATTGCCTGATATATTAACTCAAGTAATAGGCATGAACAAACGGGCTCAATTCTGTGCTCATCCTGGTGTAGTAGTAGTAGTACTAGGCAATGCAGTTGACGGGTGACCTTGACGAGCGGCGACCGAGGGAATTGAACCGTGCTCAGCATGGTAGGTAACGTTGTCTAGTTACTAAAGCATCCCTCTGTTGTTCATCGGTAGTCATTATGGACTGGGGACATGAGGGGAATTTCCTAGGGCTGTAATTCTGGCCGCCAGATATTTCGACTTGAAACGCTGAGGCTTGACTGGTTGGGGTAATGGGGTTTCCCAATGTGCGTACCATGCACGCCACCGAAGGACACGAGCCCGCTTTTTTTAGGATCAACACGAGCCAAGGTCTGGCTGGTACGCCGTTGGGTCCTACCATTCGAGAATACAAAAGGAACCTTTTAAATTGCCGAACGAATCTATGTGTACTACAATACCCGTATTTTCCTTGCAAATACTAATTTCAACGTGGTAATTGATTTTGACGAGTTGTTGAATTAGAGTGAGTTTGTGATATAGTGATCTCAACGTGGATTTCACATTTCATGGTATCCCTAGTAAGTTTTCCAATGCAAATTCTAATTTAAAAGATGAACAATATGGAGGTGAGAAAACTTTGTATGTTTCAAGCATATGACCGCACACACACACACACACAGACACACACGCACCAACACAACAACAATCCAATTAGTATAGTGCATCTATTTTTCCAAACCATGCATGTATGACACGAATTAAAAAATACTCCTTCTATTCCTAAATATTAGTCTTTTAGAGAGTTCAACAAGTGACTACATACGGAGCAAAATGAGTGAATCTAGACTCTAAAATATGTCTATATACATCCATATGTGCCAGTCCATTTGAAGCCTCTAAAAAGACTAATATTTGGGAACGAAGGGAGTAAAATGTAAGAAATCCATGGTCCTCAGTTCAATATTTAAAATGAACATGAAACTGAAACATGAATATTAAGTCTATTACTACAGTACATGCAAATGTTCTGTTTAGGCGGAGCTATGATTGTCAGGGGTCAACCCCTCGACCTTAGATAAAATTGTGGAGCTCTGTTTAGGGTTGTTTAGATTATATTTGTCCCCACCCTCCGAGCCACCGATTGGTTGTGCACCCCCACCCCTCCTCCCCGGGAGAATGTCATGTGCCCCCATACCTTAGATGCTATATGCCGATACGAGTTGCTTGGAGCTTGTAGATCTGAGATATGGCAGCTCACATGATGTGTCTTAATATTTCAGCAGGAAACCTTGATGAGTTTGAGAATTGCACACAATTTGTACAAAAACTACTTAGATGCCCTTTGATCTCATATCCAACGACCTCGAAGCTCGTATCACCGTAGCATCTAAGATGAAGGAGGACTTCATATTCTCCTGTATGTAATAATATCATGTGCTACCACACCTTAGATGCTTTGGTGATACAAGCTCTTCGGAGGCGTTGGATTTGTGACCCAACACCCCCTCGGTGGTTCGAATGGTTTTTTGCAGAAAAGCCCCAAAAGAGTTCGGCCACTGCTTACAAGCACAAAGACTGCTCAGATGCCATTGGATCTCAGATCAAATGACCTCCAAGCTCGTATCACCATAACATCCAAGCTGTGATAGCACCTTATGTTTTCTCGCACGGGAGAGTATGAGGTGCTCCCGCACCGTAGATTCTATGGAGATACGAGTTCACTGAGATCTAATGGCCCACAATAGGAGGTTTGAATGTTTTTGCAATATACGGCTGATAGAGTTTGGGAAATGCGCAGAAAGTACAAGTTCTACGCATGTGCCATCTGATCACTGATCATACGACCTAGATGCTCATATCACCGTAGCGGGTAATTAAGCTACGGGGAGCACCTAATATGAGCACCGGGGAGTCGTTGGATCAAAGATGCAGCGGCACACACGAGGCCTAAATGTTTTATTTGCAAAAAAACCCTTTGGAGAGTTTGGAAATTGCCCATAATTACAAAGACAACTCCCAAGCCATTGGATCTCACTTCCAACGGTGTAAAAACTCGTATCACCATAGTATCTAAGCTACGGGGTGGATGTGATATTCTATTCCGCTGTCATTTTTGTTCGTAAACTTGCAAAATACGTGTAACTCGTGCCGTTACTTGTCTAACCGCGCAAAGTGTTTGTTCAAAAAAACCATCCTACACTGAAATATCGGAACAACACACGGGGTCCCACTTTCATTAATCAAATTTGGACGTAAAACTAACAAATCTGAAAGACGAGATTCGAACTGGCAACCTGGACTACAAAGCGTAAGTCGATAGCCTGAAAAAACGAACGGTTGTTGGCTTTGTCCCATAACTTGATTTTATTTATACAGTAGTTTCGTTGAGTAGAGTAGAGGGAGTGCCTCGTCAACACGTGCATGACCGTCGTCTCACTTACTTGTGGGTCCCAGGTCTGCGATCTCAATCTCTCTTCTCTCCATTGTCTAACCTTTGCACGCGCACACACGAAGAGCGGCGCTAGCTTGCCGTGGTGTTATTACAACTAAAAAAAAGCTTGGAAAATAGAAGAATCGCCTATAACAAGAGACGTTGTGGCTGGTCGAGACGGAGCTAACCACATCTATCCTCTGTGCCACGTTTGCATGATGAAGCTGTGTGGCTAGTGGGGTGTTTTCGACCGACTGGCTGGGTCCTGAGGTCGAACCATAGGTACTATGTCTAGTGGGGTGTACACGCACATTTTTCCTCTGTGCCGAGACATGGCACACCCTACCGCGCGGTTTCAGGGTCCTCCTGGGTGGTGCAGGCATATATTCTTCCTGACGTGGGACGCCCTACCGCGCGTTTTCCGGGTCCTCCTCGGTCGTAGCGCCGAAGCAAGTAAATGAGTCGTCAAATCACGAAAGACCACCTTTCCCGCCGAGTACATCAGTGAAGCACAGTGGCTAGCTAGTTGGGCTAGTTCGACCGATTAGCTAGACCGCCGACACATTTGTTTTATCACCCCTTTTTTTATCTAATTGCCGGCAGGTAAATATAACTATCCACCGCGGTGTTGCTCTGGTGTTTGGGTGCGGCAGGGTTTTAATTTTTTTGATTGACGGGAGCAGGCGCGGCAGGATTTTTAATTTTTTGATTGACGGGAGCAGGCGCGGCAGCAATTAGTCACGATGACTCCGCCTGCAAAAACCTACCGCTCCCTGATGTGAGAAGTCGTCGACTGGTGTTTTACCGTGGTGAAAACCAAAAGATTCCTCGCTACCTCCGCCTTCCCATAGATTGCATTGCCTTTCAGTTGTGTCGCCCCCTTTGCTTCCTCTCCCCATTGCTTCTACCTGGTGCCATGGCGGTGCAGCAGATCACGGAGTCCGAGGTGAGGCTCCTGACATGGGAGCTCCATGCCAAGGATGCGGAGCTCACGTCCAAGGACGTGGAGCTCCGTGAGCTCAAGGAGGAGAGGAGTGCCATGCTCCTCCGTTATGTGCGGGAGTTCAGGGAGCTTCAAAAGCGGCAGGCGTCCACCACGAAGATGCTCGAGGCGTCGGCGGCGTTGCTGCAGAAAGCGGGAGATACGATAGGCCGTTAGGGGAGCCGGCTGGAGCGCGAGCGGGCCGATCGTGACGAGGTCCAGGATCGCCTCAGCCACTTGGTGAACCAAGTTGCCATGCACGTGTTGCGGCTGCGCGATGCCTACCGTCGTGCCAGCGCGACGTTGCCGGCCGTCGGGCTAAACCCGTTCGACCACCCGGTCGACTTCAATGAGCTGCGGCTGCCTGACCTGGTCTCTTTCTTCACCTATATCTCCGAGGAGCTGAGCCATCTCCGCGTGATGGTGGGGGCTGAGCTGGACAAGGAGAGGTTGCGAGCTGCCGTCGACGTTGTCGGGCGAATCCTTTCAGGGCTCCATCACCGGAATCCATTCGTGCCATTGGACGCCGTCTTTGACGAGTTGGCTCCCGCCGACCGGGAGTGGGCTCTGCGGGCGGTTGCACCCTGCATCACCAACGTTGTGCGCCTCGAGAAGCAGAGGGACTTCGGTGGTGTTTAGGCGCCCTCTGCATGGGCATGTCCATGTCTCGGCGCAACATGACCGTTGGATCAAACTCAGACTGTGCAGATCAGTCACTGTAGCACAAAGAATGTGGGTGTGTTTGGTTGCATTCTCATCTCAATATAGTTGTTTCCTCTTCGTGTATTTTTGTCAACCTACTAGTGCGGACTCATGCACCCTTCATGCACTCTGCCAAACACCCAAAAGTGGGTCGAGAAGGGAACTTTTGCTCCCATCCCATTCACCCTTCATACAACCTGCCTAACACTATTCGTGCTTCATATGGTTCATGTTTCATGGAGTAGTGTAGCACCATACTCTCTATGCGCTGTGGACCTATTCCTGTTAACATTGATCTCACCGTTCATTCTCGACCGAACAGTCGAAAAAGCGGTACTATGTTACATATAGGAGTAGTTGACATGCGCAAAACATCATTTGTTATTGTCATATCTTACTACACTAGCAACAAGATTGTGTAGTACTGACGTACTCCATATGAACCACTGCACATGCCTAGTAGTAGGAGCACTGTGTATGTTCAAGTGGCTGCCGTGTTTCGCACTCCTCCGTCGTAAGAGTGGAAACGCTTGCTGTAATAATTTTTTTCTTCTGAAAAATAGTGGACACGCTCTACCGTGCGGATCCTCCTCCAGCCATGCACTAAATTATTCATTTTTGCCGACGTGTGGGACTGCCGGAATCGGGGTCCACCAGCCATGCACTAAATTACTCCGTAGTAGAGTGACGGTAGACTACCCTGATCGAAGCGCCGTAGTAATGCCCAATGAGCCTTCAAATCACAAAACCCCCTCCTTTCCAGCAGTAAGTTGGACAGACGAAGCAACCATCATTTCACTCTTCTCTCTCAGCTTCCTCTCTACCCAACCCTCGCTTCTGCCTCATCTTGTTCCTCATTTCTTCAAGAAAACCCCGACCTGCTTCTGCCATTGTTCTTCTCTCCCAAAGAAGGAAAGGTGAGCGCATCAATGGTGTTGATTCTGGCCAAGGCCCGGTCTTGCAACCCCGAGACTGATCCTATAACTCCCTCTCTTTTATTCTTTTGGGTTTGTGATTATGGTTTCTTTTCTTTTATTTCTATTTGACAGTTTCTTGAGGGACGCTGGAGCACCGGCCGAAGTGATGTCTATGGCTCCAGCCAAAATCGTCGAGGCTCATGGTACGAAGAAGCGCAAGCACCCCGCCGAGACTACCGCAGACAAGCTCAAAGCCATCGCCCTGTCCAAGCCCCCCTCTCCGGGATCCCTCATTAAGCAAGTCCAGGTAATATCTCTTCTTGATGATCGTTTTCTCGATCTTGATCGTGTTTTTTCATCTAACACGCAGTACTAGTACTAGTAGTACAACTTTCTGGGTGATCTTGCATATGATTTTTGTGTGCCAAATGACGGTTCTAAATTCCTCTTTTGACCAAAACATGCGAGAGGTTGACACTGATTTCTTATAGATTACTTTCAACTACTCCCTCTGTCCCAAATTTCTTGTCTTAGATTTGTCTAGATACGGATGTATCTAATACTAAAATGTGACTTGATACATCCGTATCTAGACAAATCTAAGACAGGAATTTTGGGACGGAGGTAGTACTTTATGAACATCAATGCTACCTTTTAAGAGGGTATATTTGCCTCAGTAACTTGTGTTATGGATTTTTCATGTAATCCCTCTGCTCTCATGCCTTTGAAGACATGTTCTAGTGTCTTTGTTCACTCATTTCTGTGCTTATATGTAGTCATATATGGAGTATAATATCGAAAATCATCTTATATTTCTGAACGGAGGTAGTAATAAAATATGGTTTATGTTTGAATTAGAACCAGGTCCGCGGTGGAGATGAAGTTCTCAAAGTCATGTCGTGTGAACTGGAAGACCTGATGATGAGTTCTACTGCTGAACTATCCAGCTGTTGTGTCCTTGTCGCCATGTGTCCTGAACTAGTGTTTTTCTGTAGCATTGTTGTCAGGCATGTTCTCGAGGCTGTACTTGACCACAACAATTTCCTGGCTATGCCTTCGATTATGAAGGGTGTGGTTCTTGTAAAGCTTCCCAACAAATCTGATGCGGCAAGTCTTCATCATCATGTTTATGAGTGGAAAGACCACTCTGTTAGGTTCTCCAAGGTTGACAAGATGGTGATGGTGTGTGTAGACATCTCACACGAAGTCCATGGCCTAGTCAGTTATGCGGGGTTCATCCCGTAGGTCGGTGGCAAGAAATAGTCTGCAGAGTTTAGTTAGTGCAACTTTGCTTGTCTGTAGTAAGTACTATTGTTCAGTACTTCATTTGTGTTTGTGAACCCTGTATTGTTTATTAGTACTGCCGCTTTTGGTATGTGGTCAGTCCTGAGAACGGTCTATGTTAATGTCTGTCCACTCATTTCAGTCTGTATATTTTGAAGTATCCAGATCATATTTTTTGTGAGGATGGTTTATCAATTATGGTTACACTCCAATATCTGTATGCATTGCAGGGTTTATTGCACCCACCAGGATTTCTAGTCCCATGGATGTTCGGTCCATATGATTTGTCACGACCTTTGGACTATCCTGCTTGTGGGAGTAGGCAGGGCCCCAACATGCCACACGTAGTTGGACGATCAATCTTCAGTTTAGTACTTCAACATAGTGATTTCCTGGTAAGGATTCACTCGTGTCACATTAAGTAAATCTTATTGATTTACTGTCTAAATATTATTGATTTAATGTCATGTTTTCTTTCTTTTCCTGTAATTTTATGATGAAGGTTTTGCCATGTGACATTCATCACAGAATAAACCATTTGGTTTGCTCTACGATGGCTATTTTTGCAGGTTTCACTTCTTATGTCGTGTCAGTAACGAAGGCACTGTCCATCACTGATATTACTGGAAAAAATTGGATCAGTCTGTTGTCTGAGTACAAGCTGAATCCCTATGATGAACTGCAGTTTGGTTTAACAAAAACGCCACAATTAGTCCTTCTTGCGTTTAAAAGAAATGAAGAAAAAAACTGGATCACGGTCATGGATCGTAGTCAAGTTAGAAAGCTGATCATAGCAGACCAGACACGATCGCCGCTGTCTTGCACAGATCAAGCATCGGCAGTTGCTCTAGCACTGACTGCGGCAGCAGCTCATTCTGATCCAGCTGAGAATTGGGCACCGACCGCGTCAGCGGATCAGTCTGATCTACCGGAGGATCGGGCATCGACACCGCCACCAGCTCTACAAGGAGCACCATCTCCGGCAGCAGCAGCGGCTTCGGCACCTGCACCAACACTTGCACTTGCATCTGCTCCGGCCCGTGCAGTTGCACCGGCAACAGACTGGGCTGCAGTTCGCACTTCATATACCAAAGTCCTTACAAAAACCAACATGTCCACCTTCCTGTTAAGCATTGGCCGCCCAAGTGCTTTGTTCTTTTTTGTTTCCATGTTGTTTCACACGATTCACTGTGTTGATCTAACTATTTGGCTATGTCTTCTTGTTTGCAAACAGAGAATTCCTAGAGCAACGAGGGAGTCGTTGAACAATCCGGGCGACCGCGGCCAAGTATCTCTTACCATGCGCAGCCTTGGTGTGAATGAACCTGCTCAATATACCGTAAGTACAAAGGATGGTCGCATGATGATTGATGCTAAAGGATGGTCAAGGTTCAAATCTAAATCATATCTTGTGGTAGGGGATGATGTCAAAATCGAACTTTCTCGGCAAGGAGAGCTGGTGCAAATCAACTTTGAAATTAGCAGCATGCAACTGCCGAACTGATCTATCCTCCGAGAGATTTTGATGCAATAATCTGGCATGCTGAAACAAGTGTCCTGTGTGTATAACTATAAGTAGTACGACAGTATTATTTCTCACATGGTATATCATTGATAGAATTGCAACTCTGATTGCTGGTTAGGAACTGTCGTTTGATTTCATTCCAACAGCTGCCGTGCTTTATTCAATTTTGTGTATTCGCCTTGCGACAGCATCTAAAACCAGCGCCGTATCGATCGCTCGCAATATGAAAAGCGTTGAGGTAGAACACATGGGCCCCCAAACATGCAGAGTCGGCCTGCGGCCCAAAGTTCATAACCGTGAGCCTATCTGAGTATTATATTCTCAGCTGAACCCCCATTAAAAAAGCTGAACCCCCATAATGCCCGTGCGTTGCAGAGGGAGTATATTTCTCGGCAAGGTGAGGCTGTGATATAAAAGATTTGTATATTTCTTTACAGAGGGAGTATCTCTTTGTCAAAAGATATATTTATGTGTAACTAGTTACTCCTGTCTTTCTACTTCCTTTCGCTGATATGTGGGGCAACCGGCAACGGGGTCCATGTGCCATATGCACAAATTAGAGCGCAGAACTTCACGGCAGACACACCCCGGTCGTAGCGCCGCAGTAATGCTGTCAGGACCCCGATTCCAACTCACATCGATCTAGCATGTAACACCTCATATCACTTTGCAGCCTCACGCACGGTATTCCCACGGGTGTCGCCTTACCATGGCCCAACACCGTTTGCGCATTTTGGCTCACGTATATGATAGTGTCGCTAGCATCCATATGACAGAGAACCCGGGCCGACATGGCTAGTCGTGAACCCAAAGCGGCACTAACCCATGGAGACAGGCATACATGAATCAACTTCGAGCATGTCGGTCAGCAGCGTGGGAATCTGGGCTGTAGCACTAGGCTAACAGGACTCCGGGACCCCGGGCTGAAGCAGGCTAGGCAGGACTCCGGATGTCACCGTGTGACATTTCCCTGAAGGGACAGACACAAGAACGAAGTGAAACACATGCCGGCCAGTCAAGTGTCCAGAGCAGTAGTGCTGGGCTAGCAGGACTCCGGTGAACCGGGCTGTAGCGGACTACTATGGCTCATGGAAGCACTAGACTACATTTGCCCATAGGAGAGGCTGCCAAGGATAAACAACTAGATTGTCGGATCCCACACATAGCAAGCATTTCAATCATACACACAATATGCTCGATATGTGTAAATACAACATGGCATCACAACATAAATCTACGACTCCAGTATTTATTAATTAGGCTCCGAGGAGTGAGATATTACAAACATGGGTCTCATGACCCAACATACAGAGCATACAAGCAACAAGCACATGCGGAAGCTTAACATGTCTGAGTACAGACATCTACAAATGGAAAAGGCTGAGAAGACTGACTATCTACCAGATCCTGCCGAGGGCACAAGATCATAGCTGATATAACAAGCTAAACATCGAAGTCCACCCGGAACTACTAGCGAGACTGACGTCTCTCTGCAAAACATAAAATAGGCAAACGTGAGTACAAATGTACCCAGCAAGACTTACATCAGAACTAGCTACATATGCATCGGTATCAACAAAGGGGGTGGTGGAGTTTAACCGTAGCAAGCCAGCTTTGACTCGGTGGCTATCCTGAATTACGAATGCAAGCAACTCTTTTGAGGTGGCGCACATGAGTCCACATATTCACCATATCAATACACCACTATGGATCCGCTCCCGTCTCCCCATGAGACGGCCATCCATAGCACTCACGCTTATCTTGCGAGTTTTAGAGTATCCACTTTCACTTGTCTATGAACTGTTATAGGCAACCCAGAAGTCCTTTACCGCGGACACGGCTATTTGAATAGATCATTTATAACCCTGCAGGGGTGTACTTCTTCACACATGTTTCCACCACTTAGCATCTGCACACGACATGTGCTTGGCAGACTTCAAGCGAAAGCCGACGTGGGTGTAGACCACGAGCTAACTAACCACACAAGTCTCTAGTCCAGGTTTATCGCCTATTTGGGTTCCATCCACGAGGAGATCCGGCCGGAGTTTCGCTCACAACCCCAAACGATGTGTGCAGGGTTCCCGAGACACCAAACGGGCGCTCGGTACACCGAGCCACGTGCCTACGCAACACAGCCCACCCCTATGGTCAGCGCTGCATGCGGCCCCCAGCATACTACAAACACCAGAAATACTTGCAACTCCTGGACAGAGGACGAGAGGGGTTAGTAAGTCGAGCGGGGTCATATTTCAGGGCCCAACGTGTGGTAGTAGCTGTTTCATGGATCACAAACACAGAACTCAGTTCTTGAGGACGGTTTCAATGAGACAACCCACCATGTACTCCTACATGGCCTCTCACCGCTACCTTTACCAAATCGTGTTCACACACTTAGCTCACACACAGTAGGACATGTTCATCACCATTCCAATTCATCCCCGATGAATCAGAACTGACTCAACTCTAAGCTGTAGCAGGCATGACAAACAAGCATGAATGAGTAGGCACATCAGGGCTCAAACAACTCCTACTCATACTAGTGGGTTTCATCTATTTACTGTGGCAATGACAGGTCATGGAGAGGAAAAGGGGTTCAGCTACCGTAGCATGTAATAGTTGAATCGTTGTTGTCCTAATGCAGTAAAAGAGAGTAGGAGCGAGAGAGTGGGATTGTGTCAGAATGAACAAGGGGTTTTTTGCTTGCCTAGCACTTCTGAAGATAGTATAGTTCTTCATCGGTGTCATCGAACTTATCGTCGGAACCATGTCTATCGAGAGGGGACAAATACCGGCAAACAAAGAGGAACACAATCAATGCAATGCAAAAATTATGATGCATGATAATGTCATGGCAATATGCTGTTGATTGAGCTAATGCAACTAGCAACCATATTAAATGAAGTTGGTTTGAACCAAGGGTTCAAATTCAAACTCCATATATGCTTATTTAAATGTCAATTATGCAAATTGCCCTGTACAGAAACCCTAGGTTTTCAAACATTCATGCAAATGCCATAAACAGATTCCTTGAATTTTTCTGATAATTTTTCATATATAATTTATTTCATTTGGAGTTACGGTTGATTTTATATGATTTTTAGAAGTTTAGGACATTTTCTAAAATTTCCTGAATTAAAATTAATCCAGAAAATGAGTTATGGCGTCAGCACTACGTCACCGTGACGTCAGCAGGTCAATTGACCCGGTCCAGCTCAAACCTGACCAGTGGGATCGACACGTCAGTGACACAATTAACTAACAGGGTTAATTAAATCTAACTAATCAAATTAACAGCCACTGGGCCCACTGTCAGTGTCAGCGGAGTAATTAGTCCTAAACTAATCTAGTCAGGGGCGGGGCCCATGTGTGTTGACCCCAGGGAGGTCAAACCCCGGGTCGAACAGGTCAAACATGCCGGCGACTCGACGCCGGCGAGGCCCGAGACGGTGGCGCGGCTCGAAAAACTCCCACAGGGCACGGGCGAGGCTGTTCTTGGGCTCGTTGGAGAGCTCTTGCAGGGGCGCATGGTGGAGGCCGGCGCTATGGTGGCCGGAGCCAACGACGGTGAGCTCCAAGGCGGCGGCCGGAGTTCGGCAATGACGGGTATGGCGTTACGGTGCATGTGAGGAGGAGCTGGTGGGTGCTATGGGCCCCTGCAAATGTGCTGAGCACGATGACGCTCTCAGGCATGGCGGAGGTGGGCTCTAGCCACAGCGGCGACGAAGCGCAACGGTGACGAGCTTCGGTCGGGGTGGCCAAAGGGGCTAGAGGAGGAAATCGACGAAGGGGAGAGAGGGGTTGGGAGCAGGGGCTCACGGCGAGTGCAGAGGTGGCCTCGGCGTGCTCAGGGAAGCACCGGGGCGAGCGGGGCGGCGAGAGGCATCTCCGGCAGCAGAAGCTTCAAGACAATGTTAGGGGAGACGATGCGGGGCTTCCGGCGTCGCGTGAGTCGGCGATGAGGAAGAGGGAGTCGCGGAGGACCTCGGGAACAGCTCGGAGAGGCGAGTAGGTGGCTGTGGACGCGGTGGCTTTGGACGACGGCGACGGACGCGTTCGGTCCGGGGGAGAGAGAGGGAGCAGAGGAGAGAGGGCCGTGGGGGGAGAGTGAGTGATGCGGTCAGCGGGATCGGAACGGCACGCGGGAGTCGTCCACGCGTCCAGGGGCTCGTCGGCAAGCAGGAGGTGGCCGCGCGTGCGTCGGGCACACGCCCGCGTCCTCCTAGCACGGTGGAGAAGACGACAGGAGGCGCCAGATGGGCTGGGCCAGCGAGCTGGGACGGCTATAGGTAGGTGGGCCAGGTAGTCCTTCTCTCTCTCTCTCTCTCTCTTTTATTTCTGTTTTCTAATTTTCTGCAACTGTTTGGCTTTATTAAAAATGCTAAAACACTTTGTAAAATGCTGCAATAATTTGTGGACACTCTATGGATTATTCTAGTGGCCCACATTTAATTTCAGCATTATTTGAGCATTTAAATTATTTATAGTGTTTAAATGCCCAAATTCAAATACTTTAAGATTTAACTCAAAAATCCAGGAATGACCTATAAATATGTTCACCACTTTTGGCAGAGGTTTTCACCTTTATCAGAAGTCATGAACATTTCCAAAGGGCATTCTGGGTCATTGTGAAAATATTTTATTTGGACCTAGTTTGATTTGATCTGGTGCTAGGGTTTGGATCAATCCCCATTTCAAATTTCATGAAATTTAAACATGATGCATAGATGCAATGCCACAACTTACAAGCAAACTCTAGGGCTGTGACAAATGCCCAATGAGCCATCAAATCACAACCCCCCTTTTCAGCTTTAGCAGTAAGCTGGACGGACGAAATGGCAATATTTCACTGGGCCTGAATCCCCTTCTCCCTCGTCCGCTTGTTTAGAGAAAACCCCCTCTCGGCGATTGCATAGGGTTTTCTCATGGAGAACCAGGTACGAATTCTTCATCCATCCCCGATAAACCTAAGTCCCTTGGTCGCAGGTAATCCTATGATGGCAGCTGCCGCCGTTGATGCATTTTTCTTCCTACCGAATCTAGTGTGTTTCATTTGCAGTGCCCAAAGTGTGAGTACCCTACAGGTTTCTGCGCCCTCGGCGAGATGCCACACTTGTTCCTTCTCATCCTAACGCAGCATTTTGAAACGCGCACAGTATGTTCCTAGAATCCTCTTTTCTATCTGGGAGGGTGAGGTTTTTTTGAACATGCTGTGTTCTCATATTATTTTTCCTGCAGTGTATTATTTGCTCTACCAGAACACATGTACTCAAGATGCTCGGCATTGCCATAACTGAATACACTAGTTTAATGGTCACAGTGAAGACAAGCCATGGATAGAAGTTCCGAGTTGGGTTCATGAACCAAGAAGATCGCTGCTTTTTTATGGCCAAACTTGGATAAACTTTCTCAAGTGTTACGGACTGAAAGTTGGCGCACGAATGTTGATGGAAATAGCAGAACCTGGTCTCATCTTCACTGCGATCTTCCACCGCGACGTTGTTCCAATTGTTCATCCATGTTAGTTTTGTATCTGGTTCTTGCTTGTTGCCTCGATTACTTCTAACTAATCACAATTTAAGTTTAGAAGTAGCAACGAATCTCTCACGAAGATGCTACTTCTAACTAATATTTTCTTATAATTGGTGGCACGTGTAGGTTTTTTCATAGTTAAGTAGTCTCCTCGTTTGTTAGTCTGTAATAACTCGGCTGTTACTAATGGCACTGAAGTTGACTGGATCGACGTCCACAAGTTCCTACACTGTGACACTCCCAAAATTTTTAACGGATTTTCATCAAAAACTTTGTTGATTTTTTTTGAGGGCATTTAAAATTCCTTTTCCAGAAATCCTTCCTCTTAAAACTTCCTTTTCTTTGGCAAGGATTTTTTTTCAAAACTATGGTGTTTGATCTTTTGAAACTTCTTCTCTGTTGGTTCCCTCTCAAATTATTTTGGGAGTTTAATCTTTTTCTTTTAAAAAGTAACTCTATGAAAATTTGGGATTTTCATATCTTGGAAACCACCCATGACTTTGTATTTTTGCCCATCTGGTAAAACCCCTCCAAAACCTCCCCTCCTCCTTGTAATCAACCTAAGTTCTCTGTCCCAACTCATCCAAGCAAGTTTTGGATTTTATTCTAATTATTTTTCCCTCAAAACCATTTCTGCAAATTATTTGGAGCCTGAGTGGTTTTCAAAGCAAGTACCCTTTTGCTTTTGAGTTTTTACCTCAAACCAACTCTCCTGGATAGTCCTTTGAACCCACAACCCCGAACCATCTTGAACCACTCCTCCCCTTTTCAAAATTTTCAAAATTCAGTCTCTGCAAGTTTGGACCAGATTTGCCAAATTTGGTGAAATTCATATCTACACTTCTCCAAAAATTCCAACAAAATTCAGGCAACCTACTTGAGCAATGAGAAGCCACTCCACAAAAAATCAGCTCAAGGAAAAATCCCCAGAGGCCAAAAATATTCTGTCGAACACCTGAGCTGCACTGTTCCTTTGCAAATTCAGTAAATTCAGATTTCAGTGTTGTTTTTCGTCCGTCAGCTTCACTCACGCGTCGACAGTGCGCTTGGCGCGTTGCGCGCGGCCTCTTCTCCCTGGCCAGCACCCCCGCACGCGCGCTTGGCATCTTCCCGGCGTCGGTGGCGCCCCTGGCCGCCGGCGCCGGCGTGTCTTGCGGCGGCCGAAACCCCGTTACAGCCGACAGGGGACAAGAACGGCGGCTTAACGCCGTTCCGCGCCGCCCATCACCCCTCTGCTCTCCGCGTGGCCTCATGCGTGCCAGCGCACGCCCGTGGCACCGCCACCATGGCCGGCAAGCACGGGACGCACTCCCTGCCGCCGACGGGCCCGCGCCGCCCCGTTCTGTCGAACTCACCCCCAAAGCACCAAACTCCAGCTCGATTAGCACCAAAACGGAACCGTGGACCTCCACGATGACGCACAACGTCCTAATTACCCCGACCAAGCCCTGCGCCACCGTAATCGTCACCGGAGACCCCCGTTCACGGCCACCGCCTCGGACCGCCTATATAAAGGGCTCCTGAGCTCACCCTCGTGCACGCATCATCACCACACCTCACCAAGGCTCTGCCAAGCCACCCGGAGGACCTCGAGGAGGTCTCCTCCCCCAACTCCGGCCGCCCCGATCCGCCTCGGCCTCCACCACAATTCGCTCCGGTGAGGCCGTCTCCGGCGCCCAAATCCCGTCAGTTACTCCCTCTAGTACCTAGTAAGCTAACGCTAGCATCAATTTGTCCTTCGCAGCTCTCTCCGACGAGTCCCTCGACCACCCGAGCCGCCGTCCGCCGGAGCAAAGCTCGCCGTCGACGTGGTACTCGCCGGCGACCACCACCACCTCCAACCGACGCGGGAAGGAGCCCTGATCACGGAGGTAACCTCCGATCCCCCTGCCTCGCCGTGGATCGCCGCCGGCGACCACCGCGGCTCTCAGGCGCCGACGAGCTTCGTCCCCCCCCCATTTGAAAGTTTAAACCTGACGAGTGGGACCCCACCGTCAGCCTCTCTGCCCTCTCTATTGAATCGTTTTCTGGAAGCGCCTTCGGGCAAAATGCGCTTTCCCCTCTAGGCTGGCGTATTCAATACTGGAACGTTTTCTATTTTTATGAGCTAGCCCCTGGGAACTTTCTGTTTCATTACAGATGAGTCCCTGGACAAAAACCTTTATAACTTTTAAACAGAATAATATTTTTGATTGATTCTTTTTCTGTTCTCTTCATATTTTTGTCTAGTTTTTTATCATATTTATTTGAAATTTTTTTGGAATACTTTCTGTGCACCTCTTGGTATTTACGATAGCGCATGTATTTCTTTATACCGTAGATACCGAAGGAGGTAACGGAGCCGCGAACTTCACCGAGCTAGGCTCCGACTACTCCGAACCAGGCAAGCATGTTTGAACTTTTGATATGATGATTGTCTTGGCATGTCTTGCATTTAGTTAGTTTCATGGCATGTTGATGAGCATACCGATGAACGTTATTTCTATGAAATGTTGAGGTAAGTGAGTTCGATGATCCATAAGTGGATGGATGTGAGTATGCATGGCCATGTGTTGGCATGAGGATGGGTAAGATGGCAGTGTTGTAGCATGCCAGGCTTATGCCAGACTATGTGACATCAATGTCAACTCGTATCATTCCAGTTCTTTCCATTCTTCCTTCCCTGTACTACCACATGTTTTCCGCAAGGAATATGGTTTAGTAAGTTGCAAACCGCTTTCCTGGTACACACCAAAAGGAGAGGCCGGGATGATGGTTCCATGGCCCTGGATTAAAGCCAGTCATCCGGTGAGGGGGCATGGGTGTTTCCGGTTGGGACCGAGAGGGGGGAACCCCTTAGAGCGCGCGTATATAAATTTGATCCCATGCTATTCGAGATTGTGATCTCCCCGTCTCAAAAGTTTTTCTTGGACGATGTCTAGGGTGATTCCTAGCATCGAGAGGTAGGATGGGTGTGTACTGGTTAGCTGTGTTTTCTTCCGAAAAACCATAAACGGAACTAGTCCTTCGTGACTACGGAAATCCGTTGGCTGTGGGAAATTTTTGTACAAACTCTGCAGAGTCATAAATTCCTTGAATCATCTATTCTCTGTCCAAGTTCAGTATCATCTTATCCTGACAAGTGCCAATTTTGATGACAGAGACTCCGGTGAATCGTATGAGTGCTAATTCCGGCTAAATGATTATTCCTGTGGATGGACTAACTCGTTTATTTTCATGAATTGAATGTTGATTATGAGTATTATTTACTTGTCAATAAAAGCCCTTTCTGTGATGTCGCTCAGACGTCCGACTGTGGCATTTCTTTTAAAGCCCTTTCTGTGATGTCGCTCACACGTCCAACTGTGGCATTTCTTTTAAAGCCCTTTCTGTGATGTCGCTCAGACGTCCGACTGTGGCATTTCTTTCAAAGCCCTTTCTGTGATGTCGCTCAGACGTCCGACTGTGGCATTTCTTTTAAAGCCCTTTCTGTGATGTCGCTTAGACGTCCGACTGTGGCATTTCTTTTAAAGCCCTTTCTGTGATGTCGCTCAGACGTGCGACTGTGGCATTTCTTTTAAACCCTTTCTGTGATGTCGCTTAGACGTCCGACTGTGGCATTTCTTTTAAAGCCCTTTCTGTGATGTCGCTTAGACGTCCGACTGTGGCATTTCTTTTAAAGCCCTTTATGTGGTGTCGCTAAGACACCCGACTGTGGCATCCTTTTCTTATATTTATTTGTCCACCCTTCGAGGCGTCGCTTCAGACACCCGATCGGTTTTCATTTATGTTTTGTTGGGATTTCAGGCGGACTACCGCCGTTTCCCTTTTGCTTACTTCGTTATGCTAATTTTTGTATGTACATTGGTGAATAAATCATGACGCATTCATGCATGCATTTGTTATATCTTACGTCCGAACTGTCTTGCGAGTACTTTCAAAGTACTCATTGGCTTATTGATTTGGCCAGATGCTGACGAAGAAGATCTCATGGATGAAGAGTTCGATAGCGAGTCCGACGCCTAGAGGAATCCCAGTCAGTCTCGTGCGACCCTGGATTTGGTCACTGTATTATATCCGCTTCCGCTACCAAATAAATTCATCGAGCCTCACCTCGATGCTCGATGAGATGCCAGTTTTAGAGTCATGTATCTCACTCCCCGCTGTGTTTTTCCACCACCGCCCTATCCTCGAGTCAGTAGTATGCCTCCACACCACTGTGTCATGTCCGCCATTGTGTATAATTATTGGCGTGCTTGTAATAATTTGGTTGAGCTGCCGTAGCTCGACCCTGTAATACAGTTTATGCTACTGGCTTATTGTATCAAGAATTTGTCTACCGGTAAGGAGAAATTTTCTCATACTGGACTCAAAAGATTGGTTTCTCAATAAATATTTTTATTGGAAAACCGGTCGTGACATACACTTTATTGATCGTCTTGAGGTCCTTGTGGGGCGTTTCAATGGTGGAAGACCACGTGGGATATGTTTGCCACTACTGCACTCGTTGAACAAGTCCAAGTGTGTCGAGAAACTTATGGTACGAGCTGTTTTCTGTTATATATGTTATTCATAAACTATTGCTTATACACAGTTTTACAGCTGTGATCTTCTTGAAATAGGAACTGCCGAGTTCTATTGTTCCTATACAGATGGCTGACCATGGTCGGGTCAGACTTGTGCTTGGTCACAACATGATGTTTATGTCGACCTACTCAATTCCCCTTGGAGGTGAAAAGATACTTATTCATGGGTGGTCTCAAATAATGAAGGCCCGTCCATCATGGAGAATTGGACAGAAGATTATGTTCATGCTTTTCCATGGCTCTAAAGCGAATATCCTGTTTATTGACCATGTTGCGGGATGAAGCCGCTTTCAGAAGGTTGTGGATGCGCGGGGTGGCGCTGGGCCTTGTCCTGGGGCTTGGCGGCCTCACCCTTGGTTAACTGTAGGCAAAGTAGCACTGTTCGAGGCGTGCTTTGTACAGTTGAACCTGTATAAGTACTCATACTGCTTTTAGCTTTGGTTGTTAAGTGCCCCTGCTGGTTTTAGTTAAGGTCGTTAAGTACTCCTGCTGCTTTTACAGTCTGTCGTGTTTCTTCAGTCCTGTCTTCATCCAGCCGCCAAAAACAAACCAGCGCCGGCGGGGCCGCCTACTTCCGCCTCCCACGGCTGGCTGCGCCTCAGCGCACGCATCGCTGCCCACCGTCTCCTAAATCGTTAACGCCGACGTCATCCACGCGCTTTGGTGCGCTTCCCGCGGCGCCGCCCTCTTGCGTTGTCAACATGGTCAACAAACAACAGGAATCGGCAGAAGTACCTGGAGAGGATGACAGTAGGGGCCCACCACGTCAGCGTATGGAAAAATAAAATGCTTCCTCCTAGTGTTTTCCTGGCATCTGGGACCCACGACATTGTGAGCATATATAGTCAATAGACAAGAGAACAACACAAGATCGGCTGACACTTGGGACGTAGCTACTCGAGCAGTATTTTTTTTGTTTGGTATTGTTGAGATGGAGCAGGTTTGATCTGGGTTATGGCCCGTCTAGCCCAGGCTTATATTTTATGTTCACCATGTGACCAGCCCAGCTATTTTTTTCTTTGTGAAAATGAGCCCAGTTTATTTTTTCTGAAGAATACCCAATCCAGGCCTACTTATTTTTCTACGCCCTGATGGGATGCAACTCTTTCAAGACGCCTGCAAATCTTGAAAGTAATATGAAATGTGTTGTAAATATAAAAACAGATGACAAATTGGCAATTACTTTATAATTTCTGAATTTTATCACATTTTCAGATTCCTATTTCACTGGGCATTAACCTAATTTAAAAATATCTTCAAAGTACTTTAAATATGGCTGGACATTTCGGTATTAATAATAGTTTGGAACCCACAGAAATATGCGAAATTGGCCCTGGCCAACCAAAAAAAACGACTGCAGTAAATTGCATAAGAAGTTGCCATGAGCAATATATAAATTATTAAAAAAAAGAGGGAGTGGTCTGACTTGTGGGCCTGTTTAGTTGACGTGTATGCAAGATTTTTTTAGTTATTATATACGTCAACAAACCATTCTAGCAGACGTAACCGTTGTATGTCAATCCAACGGCCGCCGTGTTTCTTCAATCTCTGATCTTCTTGCTCCAGCCGCCAAAGCAGCGCCGGCAGGACCGCCTACTCCCGCCTCCCGTGGCCGGCTGTGCTACCGCGTAGGCCTCAGTGCCCCCTACTACTCCCACCGCTGGCCAGGGCATCCCTCTACTCACCCACACCCCCTGTTATTCTGCGGCGACGGCAGCCTCACACCGCAGCCTAACCGGTGAACACTCGTACTCCTCTCCACGTGGGCATCCACTGCCGCGTCTTCCCCGGCTCCGCATCGTCCCCTTCCTATGCCTCGCCGTCGTCCACCGCCGTGGTGCTCTCGGCGCGGCGTGGTTAAAGTGGTCAACGACCGACTTCCATGGAAAGAGTACTGTACGTGGAGAGGCTGACAGCTGGGTCCACGGCAGCCGTAAGGAAGTGCCTCCTTATTATGCGGAAAATAATTATTCCTCCACCTGACAGCAGGGACCCACTTGACGCCCACCAGTATATCATGAAAAAAACGTTTGCCGCTGACTGCTGGGACCCACCCGACGGGCCACCATATTTCACGAAAAAACGTTCCCCCTGCTGTCAGCTCGGACCCACCGGAAGTGCCTCCTTATTACGCACAAAAAATGAATACCCCCTGCTAGCTGGGACCCACCTTGGTGGGAGGCTGACTTGTGGGCCTACTAAGTTGACGGGGACGGAGGGCTTTGTCAACTTAGTCAATATGCACGATTCTAGCTCCAGTGACCATACGATTTCCATCCAACGGCCATAGTGCTTCTTCAACCTCTGGTCTTCTTGCTCCAGCCGCCCAAACCAGCGCCGGTCGTGCCTCGTGCTCCTGCCTCCCATGGTCGGCTGCGATGCGGCAGAGGCCTCACCGCCCCCTACTACTCCCACCGCTGGCCAAGCCATCCCTCTACTCACCCACACCCCCTGTTATTCTGCGGCGACGGCAGCCTCACACCGCAATGAACCAGTGAACCCTAGTACTCCTCTACGCGTGGGCATCCACTGTCGCATCTTCCTCGGCTCCGCGTTGTCCCCTTCCTAGGCCTCGCCGTAGTCCATCGCCCTGGTGCTCTCGGCGCGGCGTGGTCAACGTGGTCAAGGAACGACTTCCATCGGACGTGGACTGTACGTGGAGAGGCTGACAGCTGGGTACACGGCCGCAGCAAGGAAGTGCCTCCTTATTACGTGCAAAATAATTATTCCTCCACCTGACAGCGGGGACCCACCGGACGAGACATCATATTTCGTGAAAAAAAGTTCCCCCCTGACTGCTGGGACCCACCAGCTACACCTTCGCACGCAAGGAAGTGCGTCCGGGCAAAAAAAAACGATTCGCCCCCCCTGACTGCTGGGACCCACCAGCTACATCTTCGCACGCAAGGAAGTGCGTCCGGGCAAAAAAACCAAAACAATTCGCCCTCTGACTGCTGGGACCCACCAGCTACATCTTCACACGCAAGGAAGTGCGTCTGGGCAAAAAAACGATTCGCCCCCTGACTGCTGGGACCCACCAGCTACATCTTTGCAGGCAAGGAAGTGCCTGACAGTCGGGACCCACCTGGTCAAAGCATACGTAGCGTTGTCATTTTGGTCGCGAATGTGTACGTACATACTGGTCAATGTAGAGGCGCGCACGTGTCGTAGTAGAGGCGCCCACGTAGCATGTACACGTACGTACAGCGGCCAGGGTGCAAGAAATAAAATATGGCCACGTATGTGTACATACGGGCGGTGTCTCGAATGCCTACTCGCGCATACGTACGGCGAGGCCTCGTGTACATGGCTGGGTCGGAACGGAGAAACAGCGTCGTCGTCGTGTTCATGGGGAGGCAATGGAATGCGTCATGTTCATGGGGAGGCTACAGAATGCGTCGTGTTCATCGGGAGGCAACGCGGCTGGGTCGGAACGGAATGCGTGGTCGTGTTCATCGGGACGGCTTGGACGGAACAGGCGATGCAAACGAGGCCTGGCGTACCGCAGAACGGACAAAATGGACCGACCACGTTCGAAAAGGGATCCTGTTCATTGGGAGGGGTCTGGCGTACCACAAAACGGAGGAAACAGACCTCCTACGGTCGAAACGGGGGTCCTATTGATCGGGAGGGTGTGGCATACCGCAAAACGGAGGAAACGGACCTCCTACAGTCGAAACGGGGGTCCTGTTGATCGGGAGGGGTGTGCCGTACCGCAAAACGGAGGAAACAGACTTGTCTTGGAGCACTACGGTCGAAACGGGGGTCCTCTTCATCGGGAGGGGTGTGGCGTACCGCAAAACGGCACTCCACGGGATACTGTTCATCTCCTCCGTCGACCCCCTCCAGCCTCCATGAGTTACTGTTCATCCACCGTCGACCTCCTCCGGCCTCCACGGGCTCCTGTTCATCCAGCCTCCACCGCGCGCTACTCCACCGGCTAATGTTCAGCCACCCCTCCACCGTCTACTGTTCATCCAGTCCTCCACACCATGGGGTCCTGTTCAACCACCCCTCCATGGGCACCCCTCCACCGTGTACTGTTCATCCCGCCCTCCACACCACGGGGTCCTGTTCATCCACCCCTCCATGGGCACCCCTCCACCGTCTACTGTTCATCCAACCCTCCACCACACCATGGGGTCCTGTTCATCGAGAGGCAACGCCATCGCTCACTGTTCATCCACCCCCTTCGGGAACTGTTCATCCAACCCCCCCCCCCCCCGCAACGCTGACTGTTCATCCAGAGGCAACATCGATCGGCTTCAGTTAGCAGCAGTAGCCAAGGAATCGCTCGATCGGGTTCAGTTAATAGCCATCGATCGATCGCTCGGGTTCAGTAACGCATAGCCTGCAGTGCAATCGCTCGGGTTCAGTTAGAGCCAACGCCTCGCACACATGCGCGTACGTGTACGAGAGAAACGCGCATCGCTCGGCCCCCAACCTCCCACCGTAACCGGGATCTTCCCGAAATTTTCCTCCCCCTCGCTTCTACCACGGTTTTTTCCGTCATGGACGGCCCAAAGAATGTCATGCAGCTGCGTCTCCGGCCCGCCCAGGACGAAAAGCCCATTTTCTGTCATGATTTTTTGTCATAGAAGTAGGAGCCCACCACATCTATGATGATACTGGGTTTTGTCACAATTATCGTCATAGAAGTGTCATATGTATGACAGAAAAAAAATTCGGCCCGCCCAGGACGAATTTTTTTTCATTCGGCCCAAAATGTCACGGATCTGTCTTTTTTTGTAGTGAAGTCTCCTAGTAAACCTCCATGCAGTAGGCACGATAATATCTTTGTCTGAAATTGAGTCAATAGGATGGATCTTCAAGCGCTTGGCATGGTAAATAAGCTCAACCTGGAGCTGAGTCGGTCGGACTAATCTTCGTGCACTTGGCACTATAAATAAATTCAACCTGGAACTGGATCCATCAAGTGAATCTTTGTGCACTCGGCATGATGAATGAATTCGGCCTTGAAACTGCCGACTGTAGAAAAAAGCTCGACACTCCAGGGAGTAATCGTTCTAGTAGTACTTCTTACATTGACCGTTAGGTTTTGCATGAAAGCGGTATTTTTCCAAGTGGACGTGCTTCCTGACTGATCGGGGTATGTTGACTGAAAGGAAAAACTTAGTGGCACTCGTATGTCTACCGGAAGAGATAGACTAGTGGACTGACATGGATGTGCCATGAAACCCAAGTGACGAGGCTAGTGTGTGGGCTGACTCTCCGGAGAGAGGCCACTCATTATCCCGAGGGAACACCAGCACATGCCCTCTTTGAGTCCAAGTTTGCTAAATTGACGTCTTGGAGCCTGGAATAAGGGCCAAGCCTATCTGTAGAGGAGCATCATTTTCACCCTTTTCCAGTCCTGAAGATGACTCCAGGTAATTATTTGGGCGATCGTCTGAGTGGATGGTGCTACCCTTATAGATCTTCGGTGGACCGAGTATGTATGTTCAAAGAAATATTCTTGATGTGATCAACATGTTTGATCAAATGGGTGGAACCCCTGAGGGCGGCATAGGCCACGACTGTGCGCAACCCACAAGTGATGTTTGAAAGAGGTACGCTTGCTACAGAGTGCGATATGAGGTTTGATCATATGAGTAACTTAGTCGTTCCCGTGTTGGGGGTGTAGTGGTGAAGAGATGTCCAACTGATTGTGACGCGTGGGGCGGTCGAGGGGCGAGGATGTGTATAACTGAGCGGCGATGGGCGGGGCGGCCATGTGAGGATGTGCGAGGTGGCCGAGTGAGATTGCATGTCTAGCTAAGTGGCAAAAATGGTCCTCGAAGGAGTTAGCCAGATGCTTTCGAAGCTGATGTAGTGACGGGGACGGTTTAGCGTGGTTGCGGTGCAAGAAGACCGGTGTGCCAACTGATTCTGAGTTGGAACGAAGATGGCCCGCAGAGCGTCTTAGTGATCATGCAACTTAACAAAGTGGCGGATCCGAATGCACTCCTTGAAGTGAAGGACCCGACTGGTGATGATATACTCGACCACTCAGGAGGGTGTGATTCCGAGTGCATTCATTGTAATGAAGGATCTGACTGTTGAAGTACTCGACCACTCAGGAGAATGTGATTCTTGAATGAGCTGCAGCCCCCAAGTGCGGTGTAGCCCCCGAGTGTGGCCTAGGCAAGAGCATACAATAGGCTTCGATCACGGTCCTATCGGAACACGATTAATATAGTTTGAATGGATGATTCGCAATTCATTAAGTCGGACTCAAGTAAAGATGAGGAGAAGCTTCCGAGTGACACTCGAAAGAGGCAAACTCGCAATAGAGTGAAGTGTGAAGTTTAATTATAAAAGGGACTTATTTGTCTCATGCCTGACGAGGTCTATATCATTGACACGACGAAGAGGATTCCAAAGAGGGGTTGGCCGGATGTGTTTGAAGTCAACAGAGCGACAAGGTCGATGTTGTGGTGCGCTAGGACCGGTATGGTGACCGAGTCCGAGCAGCGATGAAGTTGGCGCATAGGGCCGTCGAGTGACCGCGTAACTTGTGTAAAAAATGGCACAAGCCAACGAAATAATTTCTCAAGGAAATTTGATGTGTGCTGAAATGATTTGTGTGAATAACACCCATAGACACCTGCTGGGAGTGCAAGGGGCTTGTTGGTTAACCAGCAAGAGTCTAAAAGAGCGAAGGATTCGTTCAAACTTGTCGAAGCGACAGATCCGACTGAACTCGTTAGAATGCTGGCTCAAATAAAACAGAAGTGTAGTGTTTCCAACTGAGTTGCTGCCCCGGAGGACCGATGCAAACTCGAAATGAAGAACGACACATGGTGTTCGTGAATGATGTATGCGAAAAAATGGAAGTTGGACTCGGCAGTCACATAACCAGTACTAAGCAAGTATGTGAAAATAAGCAGCTGAGCATAGAGGTACACTTGGTGGCGCGGCCTCTGAGTGAACATGATGTCTGAATTACGTGATACTAAGGGAAGACGGAAATAAAAGTATGTAAAATGACTTAGTTGTCTGAAGGCACGCGAGTGGCCGAGTGGTGATGAGTCGACCTACCGAGTGGAGACGTGCGGGGCGGCCGAGTGGTAATGTGGTTACCAACCGAATGGCGACGCGCGGGGCGGCCGAGTGGTGATGAGGTGACCAACAGAGTGGTGACGCGCGGGGTGGCCGAGTGGTGATGAGGTGACCAACCGATGGCGACGCGCGGGGCGGCCGAGTGGTGATGAGGTGACCTATCGAGTGGCGACACGCGGGCGGCCGAGTGGTGATGAGGTGATGAGGTGACCAACCGATGGTGACGCGCGGGGCGGTCGAGTGGTTATGAGGTGACCAACCAAGTAGAGACGCGCGGAGCGGCCGAGTGGTGATGAGGTGACCAACCGAGTGGCGACACCCGGGGCGGCCGATTGGTGATGAGGTGGCCAACCGGTGGCGACGCGCGGGGCGGCCGAGTGGTTATGAGGTGACCAACCGATGGCGACGCCCCGGGTGGCCGATTGGTTATAAGGTGACCAACCGATGGCGATGCGCGTGGCGGGCGAGTGGTGATGAGGTGACCAACCGATGGCAACGCGTGGGGGTGGCCGAGTGGTTATGAGGTGACCAACCGAGTGGTGACGCGCGGGGCGGCCTAGTGGTGATGAGGTGACCAATCGAGTGGCGACGCGCGGGGTGGCCGAGATGAGGTGACCAACCGATAGCGACGCGCGCAAGCGGCTGAGTGGTTATGAGGTGACCAACCGATGGCGATGCGTGGGGCAGCCGAGTGGTTATGAGGTGACCAAACAATGGCGACGCGGGGGGCGACGGAGTGGTGATCAGGTGACCAACCAATGGCGACGCGCGGGCGGCCGAGTGGTTATGAGGTGACCTACCGAGTGGTGACGCGCGGGGCGGGCGAGTGGTCATGCGGTAGCCAACCGAGTGGCGACGCGCGGGCCGGCCGAGTGGTGATGAGGTGAACAACCGATGGCGACGCGTGGGGCGGCCGAGTGGTTATGAGGTGACCAACTGATGGCGATGCGCGGGGCGGCCGAGTGGTTATGAGGTGACCAACCGATGGTGACACGCGGGGCGGCCGAGTGGTTATGAGGTGACCAATCGAGTGGCGACGCGTGGGGCAGCCGAGTGGTGATGAGGTGACCAACTGAGTGGCGACGCGCGAGGCGGCCGAGTGGTTATGAGGTGACCAACCGATGGGGACACGAGGGGCGGTCGAGGGGTTATGAGGTGAACTACCGATGGCGACGCGCGGGGCGGCCGAGCAGTTATGAGGTGACCAAACGATGGTGACGCGTGGGGCGACCAAGTGGTTATGATGTGACCAACCGATGGTGACGCGCGGGGCGACTAAGTGATGTAGATGTGTCCCGTGGATTGGCAACGTGCGGGGCGTCCGAGTGATGTAGACGCCTCCCGCGGTGTGGCCAAGTGATGAAGATGCGTGCTGCAGAAATGACGATGCTTGGACGACCGAGTGATGAAGACGTATTCAGCAGAGTGGCAACACACGAGGCGTTCGGGTGATGTAGACACGTCCAGCGAAGTATCGATGCACGGAGCATCCGAGTGATGAAGATGCATGTTGCGGAATGAAGATGCGTGTCGTGGAATGATGGTGCGCGGACGACAGAGTTATGTAGACCCGTCCCGCAGAGTGGTGACGCGCGGGGCATCCAAGTGATGTAGACGCATCCAGTGAAGTGGCGATGCGCGGGGTGTCTCAGTAAGGCAAGTTGATGATGGCGCGACTGACCATGTGATGATGCGTAGGGCGGGGAGTTATCCACACTCGTTAGAGTGCATAGAGCAGGACCTGTACGTCATGCTTGTCCGAGTGGTGTGGCTCAACCCATCCGAATGAAAAATACGTAGGAGACCTGGTGCGGACGCCGGAGGAGAGCTCCGCTGCGGCGGAAATGGCCAGTCTGGCAGGAACCAGATGGCAGCTGAGAGATGGCGATGAGGAGGATGAGTAGCTGCCGTAGTCCAGTTGTGGGCCCATGCAGCCAAAGGTGGGGCCGGCGCGAGCGCTGGTGGTTGTGTTTCACTGCTCGGGGAGCTGGAGCCGTGCATAGGTCGGAGTTGTGCTTCAACGCGTGTGGAGCTGGGTCGAGCGTCGTTAGTCGGGCCTTGTTGCCCAAGGAGCCGGGTCGACCGGACCACCGGTCGACGTGTTCCACTGGCCGGGGAACAAGGCCGAGTGTTAGCGGCTGCGCGTGTGTGGGCGCTAGGCGACGGCATCGCCGATGAGTACGTGAGATGATTACGGGCAGACGATGACGCTTCATCATCCGGGAGCCGAGGCGCCAATCAGGCAGGAGGTGTCCTTTTGTATGAGCTCGTGTGCATACAGAGAAAGAACAAACAATAGTTAGATCATTGCAATGTTTGATTGTAAAGAGGAAAAGTTGAGATGAGCAACTCTGTGATCCTTTTGTATGATGAGGAGTATTTTGTGTGATGGCCGGGACTCCAATAGTCAACATTGGAAGCGGTGATTGTTTGATCTCCGGAGATCATCCCAAGAAAGCTTGGGTTGCTTGCACAAATTAGTCTGTTGCCGGTGATTGAAGAAAGAACCATATGCATCATGGCTCGATAAAAGCCATGCCTCACTCTAGGTGCCAACTGTCGTGGGACCGATTCCGACAATAATAAGTGATAGGGTAAAGGAGCATGATCTATCAAGATACAAATGGGTGACATGGTGGTTTTAGCGAGTTCGGGCCTCTCACGGTGGAGATAACAATCCTACGTCTCGTGCTCTGGAGAGGCTTTGTTTTATCTGGTATGTATCCGAAGATTACATTGTATGCGAGAGAGGACAACGGATCCCCATGTCTAAGCTAAGTCCTAAGACTAGAGAGAGGTAGAAGAAAGAGCCTGCCCCCATGTCTAGTGGTGGGGGTGGCTTATATAGAGTGCGCCACCCCCTCACCTCCTATGTTACAAAGCGGGGGCATCAATGCCATAATGCCAGCCCACTACCATGCCTTCACTATGAGAATGATGCTTTGACTGCTTTGCTGCCTGCTGGCCTTCGCATACCCGAGTGAGTCGTATGGTCGAGTGGTGAACTGCTTGGTCGAGTGGATGGTATGCTGCTTGGTCGAGTGGATGGTATGCTGCTTGGTCGAGTGGATAGTATGTCTGTATGAAATTTATCTGGCCCCACATGTTGTGTGGACCCCATGCTTTATGATATTTCGACCCTTCATGGGCCTATCTGTTATATGTATCCCCAACATTAGCCCCCGAATTGATTGCGATTTTGCAGAACAAGTTTTTGACAGACAAAATTTGGTCCGAGTGATTACAGAAATACTCGGTACATGTCATCATGCTTTCAGACAACCAAGGTTTGAACGAAATCTCAATGGATGCCAGCACTGCGCTTCCCGACTGATCTGGGGTAAGTGCCTGCGAGGAGCAACTTGGTGACATTTGTTCATCTCTCGGAAGAGGCTAACTAGCGATCAGAGTATGGGTGTGTCATTAAATCTGGGCAACAAGATTGTCGCATGGACTGCTATCTCGGAGAGATGCCATTCTTATCCCAAAGGAACGTCAATACAAGTCGGTTCGACATCCAAACTTATGAGTTTCACGCTTTGGTCCTAGAAGAAGGCTCCAAACAGGTCCACGGAGGAGCGTTAAACTCACCTTATAGAAATATGTTCTTATAGCCGACAGGAGCCTTAGAACTTGTTTGTTTGTTGTTCGTCACTCAGACTTGTCAGGCCATACCGAGTGGAGATTTCTCCAGTGGGGAAACGTTGAGTGCACCCACTGGGTGTAGTCCCCGAGACCGCCGTTGACTGCGGGCAGTCGGCGGGGGTCTGAGAGAGAAAATCTTCTTAGCTGGTACTGATTGGACTTGTGCCTCTCCGACTCGGAGGTCGAGTAGTACTTGAGGATCTATTATTTGTCTAGCATCGAGTAACAGATTACTCGGAATTTTGTTCTAAGGACGCGCGATCAGTGCATCCATAGGGTGTAGTCCCTGAGACTCTGACTGATTGTTGATAGTCGGTTGGAGTCTTTAGGGTTTGTTGTACTTGAATGTTGATGCTTAAGCGCCAACGGAAAGTAATTGGCGAGCCCCTTGTCATCGTGGGCGCCAGCGTCTTGCATCGCAATGGTGTAGATGCTGAGGAACTCCGATGGATGGGTCTTGCTGTTGTACTTTTCCCCGATGTCTGGCTTAAACGTGTGGTTGGAGGGCCACTAGAACTGCCGCAGCTCACGGGTAAAGGCTGGACAACCCACCTCGTAAGGCAGGCCGTCGGAACCCCCCAAGGCTGGGCGATCAACGGTGGGCCCTGCGCGCCTCCCGCCACCACTCGATAGTGGTCCGAGCGTCTTCCAGGGCTAGCTCTCGAAGAACTTGACATTGGTCGCGGCGGGCTCATGGGTCGGACGACGCCGTGGAAACATTATCACAGGCGTCGGCCCGACGAGTCGGGTGGTGCTGTTCTTGGCGTGGGGAGGGGAGTGCACCGTGGTTGCAGCACCTCCGGTCCTCCCACCTCCAGCGTGTGCTGGCTCAACTGAACGCCGACATGAGGGTCCCGCTGGTCGCGGTTCATCTTGGTTGGCGAAGCTGATGAGGCTTCGGATGGTGGCTCTCCACTCGTCTAGCTTCTCCACAACGGGAGGGAAGTCAAGGAGCAGTAGCACACGCGTCAAGGCTTCTGCTGGTGTAGGCGGCAGTGATATCTGCGCAGACCGTGATAGCTTCTCCACGTTGGAAGGAGCTCTATCACGGTCTCGTGGATGCACGTTGCTTCCGCCAGCATCCGGGTGCACATGCCGGCCTGATGCGTCCTGAGAAGGGCTCTTCCCGTGGCGGCGCCCGGGGGCGCTGTCGTCGCGGTGTCGCTCATCGCGCGTGCCCTGGGAAGGGCGCGGCACGGGCGCCAGTGGTGGCATCACAGAGGCCACCGCACCGCCCGTGGGCAGCACGGCCCTGCCCTCTGATTTAGCGGCACATGGCCATCGTCTTGGGCTCGAACACCGTCGCTTGCCTGGCTCCGGTCGTGAGAGTGTCGTGGACACTCACGGGCGGTGCCACCTGTGGCCGCTCCATCGCCGCCCGTCTTGGTGCGGACGGGCCGGCCCCGGGCGACCCGACGGCCGCAACTCCCTTCTTCTTGGGTGCCATGACGATGATGAAATCGATATGCTAACCTTCAAACATGGATTTTCACAGCTTGAGCCCCCTACCTAGCCCGCCAAAGATGTCGGTGTGGAACGACACCTATGGGATCACAATGAACCCCTACTACGGTTGGCGGGGCGCGTGGCTGCAAAGATAGCGGGTTGGGAAGATCAACGCGAGGGGTTTATCCAGGTTCGGGCCGCACATTGTGCGTAATACCCTACTGCTGCTTTGGTGTGTATTTGAGTGTTCTTGAGCTCTTGAACTAGCTGCGGCGTGTGCGTTTCCAAGAGCCAAAAACCGAACCCCCTTCAAGTATGCCGCGGGCCTCCTTTTATAGAAAAAGGGTTGCCACAGTGGCACACAGGAGGTGGAAAGGTATACAGTGGCTAAGTCTATCCTGGGCGTTGTGGGACAAAACACATTAAATGCACTACCGACGTGCCCTCCTCATGTTATCGGGGATGGCAAGGAATCTCGTCCCACCTATTGCCACTTCGCCTCGACCCGACACATGTCTGAGCTGATGAGGCGCATGGCGGCATGCTGGCTGGCTGCTGTCTAGCCGGTGCGGCGGGAGGGGCTTCATGAAGATTTGCATGCCACCACGAATGTGCTTGCTGGATTGGCTCGAGGCTGTGTGCCTCCACGCAGGTGCCAACCTAGCTGATGGGCTGGCAGCTGCATGAGATCGGTAGTGGAACCTTGGCAGGTGTGGGCCTTGCTGTGGCCACGTAGATGCCTCGGCAAGAGTCTTGCCGGGCCCCCGGCAAGGGCCTTGTCGCGGCCTTGTAGGCGTCCCCTGGAAGGATCTTGCCGGGGGTCTCGTGGGTGTCTTCGGCAAGGATCTTGCTGGAAGCCTCCATCTTCTTCTTCTCTCTTAGTCTTGTGTGCTTCTGGTCTTCACAAAGATCTGCATGCCATCATGGAGGTGCCTTCCCGAGCCTTTTGGTTCTGATTTTGTCGATGATGTCAGAACTCTCAGGCTCAAGGGTGGCAACCTTGCTGGCTTTTGGGGCAAGCTGTCGCGGCAAGCCTCTTGCCGGCGCTATGGAGGCGCCCCGGCAAGGACCTTGCAGGGGCAGTCCACCTTGCCTTGCTGCTCTTCGTGCTTCGGGTACTCTAGTGTCTTATTTCTTCTTCTGTCGCGGCGAGCGTAGTCACAGGAGCGACCTCGACTGGTCATGCACAAGTGAAGGGGTACCAAAAGGACCCCCACTTTTTTACACTGACAACTGTTAATCCAGTGGCAACGGCCTCTACTACCATGGGGTCCTGTTCATCCAACCCCCCACCAGGAACTGTTCATCCAAACCCCCCAACAACGCTCATTGTTCATCAAGGGAAGGAGGCAGCAGTGTTCGATCGGCTTTAGTTAGCAGCAGTAGCGAAGGAATCGCTCGATCGGGTTCAGTTAACAACCATCGATCGATCGCTCGGGTTCAGTAACACGTAGCCTGCAGTGCAATAGCCCAGGTTAAGTAGGCGATCGCCTCGCTCGGGTTCAGTTAGAGCCCAACGCCTTGCACCCACACGCCTACGTGTACGAGAGAAACGCGCATCGCTCGGCCTCCGACCACCCACCGTAACCAGGAACTCCCCGATATTTTCCTCGCCCTCGCTTCTACCAGGTTTTCTCTATCATGGACGGCCCAAAGAATGTCATGTAGCTGCGTCTCTGGCCCGCCCAGGACAAAAAGCCCATTTTCTATCATGATTTTTTGTCATAGAAGTAGGAGCCCACCACATATATGATGATATCGGTTTTTGTCAGAATTATCATCATAGAAGTGTCATAAGCAGACAGAAAAAAATTCGTTCGGCCCAAAATGTCACGGATGTGTCTTTTTTTGTAGTGCATGCATGCGTGCATAGTATATGCACTCAAACTTAATTAGGTATGAATCTCACAATGATCTATATACAACGATAACACCAACCAAATGAAGAATCCAGCATCGTAACCTATCTGGTTGTCGGTCAAGGTGATCATGGATGTCCACACGGTCCAACCAATATATAGGCTCGTCGCAGATAACCATGCGAGGGAGTGTACCGTTCAAAGTCAAACACTACATGCATATGTATGGAGGTGATGTGTGCATGCATGTTTGAATACCATTTCACAACATTGATGTGGCGCGTGCATCAAAAGTCGTACACTAGCTCCCCACACAGAGCGAGATCGGTTCATGACGTGTCGTTGTACTAGCCACTTCGACTCGATGGGAGGGATTCATGCATACACATGCATGTGTGTGTGCTCAAACTATATCATGCGTGTCATCCCAGAGCATGACCTCTATACATATATATATATCGTATTACAAGCAAAAAATAATAATCCCCTCATAATTCAAATTAACCTCTCTTGTGTTGTCAGGCAAAAAGTAGTGATGGACCAAGCGCGCCCACAGATGGAAAGCATCGATATCGCTGATAACCGCTTAAGTGGGGTGCGAGAGGACAACCACCACTGCTTTGCATGCGGGCCAAACATATATATGTTGAATACCAAAAATGCACAACTTTGATGTGCCACATGCCGTAAACCATGCACCCACACAGAGCAAGGTTCATGAAGTGTACTACATATGATGGTCCCCTTCCCCCTGTTCACCGCATACTATATGCTCCTTCCATGATATGTACAACCCAAAGAATCCTCATCGATGGTGAAATTAATTAACCTCTCCCGATGTAGGTCAAAGTGATGCATGCATGCATCAACGATGGCCTCATGGGCCCACAGATGGAAGCGTCACACGTGAGTGCCCTAGTTAGGATAACCACCGCTTGCATGCATGTGGCCCAAAGAGGTGTTGTGTGATGTTTGAATAGCCAATTTCACAATTTTGATGTGGCACGTGCCTCGAAAACTGAAAAGTACCGACACTGAGTGAGGTGTACTTGTTCACGGACGCGTACGTATAGTATATATGCTAGTCCCCTGCCACCTCTTCGATGCATACTATATACCACCATAACACAAACAAAAAAGATTCTACCTTGCTGGTCAAATTAACCTCACTGCCGGCTGTTCGTCAAAGTGATGGACGACGACCTCGCAGGCCAATAGTAAGCGTCACACGCGAGTATCGAGTGTCGTGCAGGAAAACCATCGACAGCATGTGGCCAAAACATGTATGTATGAAAGGGTTGTGTAATGTTTTACATAACGAATTCACGACTCTGATGTGGCACCGGCCTGCCTAACAAAACGGCCAACCCACACGGTGGCTCACAACTCGTAGTCTACTGCGAGCCACCCGCCACCCCCAGACGCACACACCCACACACACACCGTGAATCCACCGCAACTACGATGCATGTTAAATTAATTATCCCGCGGTGAACATATGTTACCAAAGGATGGACGTTGTAATTTTGCAAAAATCATAGAGATCATTAAGACGTTTTAGTACATTAGTTGATTTATTTTCTATGGGTATAATGTGCAAAAATCAAACTTGAGTTACATGCACATGTGACAGTGCACCTAACTGGATTGCAAAAACACATTGTCTCACTCGGTGCATGTTTACTCCCCCTGCAACAAATTTCAAACATTGACAATCTTGATTTTTAAATTCTAGTACATTTGAAACTTATTTGAAGTTCATGAAACTTATCGTGTTGTCTTATGGACACCAATACAAAGTGGCATTGTACTTTTTCTTGTCAAATTTGAGACCAGTTTTGATGTAATCTTTATCTAATTACAATCAAGAGATTATTAATAATTGGGAACCAATATCCCAAACGGATTATTTATTCGAACAGTGAGCGTTAGACCAACAATGGATACGTGCCTTGCTTCAGTTAAGCAATAAAGCAGCAGCATTAATCATCCAAATAGAAAAACAATATACGTCCTGCCGCGCAACCGGTGTGTCGTGCGAGCAGGCGTCAGTTGACGGCACACATGCGAGCAGTCCGCGCCATGTAGGCAGACCGGGAGGCGTGCGTGCAGGTGTGTGAATTGACGGAGGCGTGCTTGCTGCGCAGTGTCATCGGGAGGCGTGCGAGTAGCTGTGTGAAATTTTTGTAGGCATGCTAGTAGTCCGGTGCGTAGGCTCACCGGGAGGCGAGCCATCGATTGGACCGTTGCCCGCCTCTCTCCTACAACTCCCACTACTCCAGAATAATGGTGCACCCAAGTGGCCGCACCCTCCATCCACGCCACACACACAACCTCTCTCTCCGCTTGCATCCTCGACGCCGCTCTCAGTCCTCAAACCCATCAGTGTATGAGGATGCCGCCGAAGCGCCCCATCAGAGGGACTGGCCACGCCGGGGCTGCTAAAGCATTGGAGCACGGCGTGGAGATGGAGACAAAGGTTGCCGTCACCACCGGCGAGTTATCACTGCACCCTGACATCGTCGACGGCGTCGAGCTTCCAAGGCCAAAGGCGGAGTTCCACACCGACTCTGGTGACGACCCCGGCGACGACTCCGACGACGGAGAGCTGGTATTTCATCTATACCCATTTATGTGTCAAGTAGATCATAGGGTTTCTCTGGTTACTCCTCCCTCCCCTTTTTGGAATAGAAATCCTATGGTTATGTTCTCCCAATCCATGAAATCTGAGTAAGTTTTGTTCGATCCGTGTAGTGTATTGATTGTTTGAATGGTACAAGTGATAAGTGATTAGTTTTTTCATCTGTGCAAATGATTTTTGCTAGAAATCTGTCTAGGGTTAGTGTTCGTGCTAATAATTCCTAGCCAGGACTTGACAATTGATTTTGATTGACCTACATATGTTTGTGCCATTATTTTCTTCAAGATTGGTCTATACATAGACAACTGTGCTTAAAATCGAACCATATTCTCTGGATATGAATAAATAAATAGCCATAAATTCCTAATCCTACTTCATAGCATGTAATAATTAATTTGATGCCATATTTGTCTGACGATGTGGACAGCAAGGACGAAGATGGCCAGAGGAGGTACAAGAGGCAAATCCTGAGGGAGCTTTATGCGGGAAAGCATATATAACAGGCATATTAGGACCTGGAACGGCGACTATCGATGCCCATTTTGCAACCAGAAGCTTCATGACGCGTATCTAAGTGTTTTGGCGCATGTAAGAGGACGGGTCATTGGTTCCTTCAAGTAGATGTATTCTCGCAGGGTGGCGCACGGCGCGTACGCCGAGTACTTGGAGAAGCTTTAGGATCGTGCTGGCATGTGAGATGAGATGTGGGATTGAACTATGTACGCTTGAGTATATGCTTAATGACGGTTGAACTATATACTTGTGGTTGAACTATGCTTGTATACGTGTACGCTTATTATCTATGTCTGAGTATGTTTAATCTAGGTTTACTTATGTCTAACTCTGGGATATGGATGCAATCAGTTTGGTTGATGGAATCTATATCCGTCTTGGTTTATTGGTCCCCTTTGTAATCTGTGTTAAATTTTGACCAAAGGTTAAACTGAAAAAATGTTAGTGCTGGTCAGCAAAAAATATATCGTTGGATGGGTATTTGAGCATAGTGTCCAATGATATAATTATTGGTGACATGCATACACATTTCTTAGTAAAATATTTGGTCAAAATTTGCTAAAAATTACAAAGGGGTCCAATAAACCAGGACGGAGGTAGTACGTCAATCACACATGGTTACTAAAATTGGAACCGTGTGCAATGAATTTCATTTTACCTATTGCGTCAATCACACACGGTTGGCTCTAGCAAACCGTCGCCACCAAAATTCTTTCTGGGACAGAAAACCCTCACCACCCAATTCAAAAAATAAAAAAGAAAACCCTCACCATACCCATGTCACAAAAACCCTCACCCCTCCTGCCACCCCCCTCCAGTCCACATTCACACCTGCACAAGCTCCTCCGCGTCTATGCATGGCACCTCCTATCGGGGCGGTAAACACTTAGCTGGACGCCTGCCGCCGCGGCCATGCTGCCGGGAAAGCCCACCACATTTTGCCACTTCCACTTGTTGCCACCTATCTCCATCGACTTTCTTGACGCTGCTTGCGATCGACCCAGCTCCGCTCGGTTTGGGAATCTGCCGTACTGAGGGTTCTTTCTCATGGACAACAAGGTAACTAATTTAATTAGATATTATCTCATTTCTTATCCCAGTTCATCTGCCTCCTTTAATCACTCGGCCGAAATCATTGTGAATTCATTTTTATTCGAGTTGAGTTAACGATTTTGTTCCGTTCATAGAGTGTACAGTGTGCGGACACATCTGGACCTTGCGGCCTCCGCCAGACATTTCATCTCACCGTACTAGACAACTTGAGGATGCGCGCGGTATGTTCAATCTCACTTTAAATCGGCTGGCATGACCTACATTCCTGAACATATTGTAAATATTACTAGATTTGGATAAAAGGTGCCACATGCACCATATACGTCAAAGGGGATTTTCCCCCTCTTCTTTCTATATTAGGCAAATTAATGATGTATTGTTCTTTCGATTACTCTCATATTTCCATGACATCATGTTTACCCTATCTGTTTAATTATAAATTTTTGTCCTTCAATTTCCACTGCTGTATAGTTCTTTCAATTTTGGGCCCATATTTGCATGTTACCATATTTTCTTTAACAACCCTACCATTTTCTGCAGCGCGTCCCTTGCTATGCAACAGAATCTGTAGTGCACAATCTTTCCCTTTACATAAATCAAGACTGCAGGGATGTCATACTACACACAAACCATGGATTTACAATCATTGCTACTGTAAGACTTGATGAACGTGGTGACCCCTATTTTTGGCACTGGCTTTTGGAGAGAAATTGCTACGTTTTATGAACTGAGAGCTGGCACTAGAATTGCACTTCACATAAAAGGCCTGGTCATGAGATATAATGTAACTTCCCTGACGATATCATCCGTCCAGACTTTGTTCAAAGTAAGTTTTCTTTTCAACTATCTGCAGGTCGACTTACCCAGCAATATGAAATGAATTGTGCAGTATTTAAGCAACCAACTGTTATTCCCTTTTCTTACTATATTCCTACCTAATAACTTCTAGTTACCAATACACTTTTCTATTGCCATGTTTTAACTTAATATTCACTCTACTCCCATTTCTATCAGAAAGCTTCGCTGAAAAGGAGACTCCAGAGGTGGAGAACGGGGCTACCAACAAGCGGAGGTGGGGCGAGCTAGAACCGCAAGCAACTCCAGCAGGCCTAGACCTCATCAGCAGCCTCCTCGATGATATGTTGACAGTCATCATCTCCCTCCCCCCAATCAAATATGGGGCGCGGACAACCGTCCTTTCCCGGTGGTGGCACCCCCTATGGAACTCCACCCCTCTCAACCTCATCGACACCCATGAGCTCTGCCATGGCTACCATAAAAGCTTGGATGCGTTCTCCAAGATCCTCGGTAGTCACCTTGGCCCAACCAAAGGCCTTAGAATGGGCAAGTTTCGTTCCAACGACAAGGACCGAACCAAGCTTGATGACTGGTTCCGATCCCCCGCCCTAGATCAGCTCGCACTACAAATACACTTTTGTGATGATACGTGTTTGTCATAGTAGGTCACGTTTTCTGTCATGCATGTACATCCATGACGTTTTTATGATAGAGTCAAGATAGTCATAGATGTGCTGTCGTAGAAGTGTTCCATGACATTACCAAAATTATCAGCACAGAAGTGTCCACTTCCATGACGATAAATCGCGCGTCATAGAAGTTCTTTCGTCAAGGGTGACCGACACATGGCATCCACCATAACGGGTCGCCGTTAAGCTATCGGGTTCCGGTTTGGGTTCGATAATGCGTTAACAGCCCAGACCAACGGGCATTTTCCACGTGCAAAATCATCATTGGCTGGAGGAAAACACATCTATGATCCTCGGTGGGCCAGATGTCATCCGTCCATTGGAGGAGACATGCCTATAATACATCGACACATGGCAGGGCCCAATAGAGGCCCATATAGGTTAAAAGGCCGGCCTAGTCAAAGGCCCGTAGTACTTACTCAGGTACTAGTGGGCTAGCCCAATAACGACATGTTTAATAAAGGCACATTTACGGCCTGAAGCCATATCTGGCCCGTTAATTGTTCCCCGAATATTTGGGCCCAATTACACCCCTGTGACTTTTAGTCTGTTAGAGGACCGATGTAGACATCGGCCCATTTCAGCCCGGTGTGTCTTTCGGCCTGGGAATGGCCCGTGCTGCCCATGGGCCATATGTGGTCTAACGCGACATCCGGCCCACTAACGGCCCGTGATAAAGGTGGCAACAGTTCAATCCAACGTGACTTCAGGCCTATCGTATAATTCAGCCCGTTGATGCGTGTACTAAGCTTTCGGCCTCTTAAAGGCCCATGATATCAGTGGGCCAACTAAGGCCCGAGATATGTTTCGGCCTGGTAACGGCCCGTCATATAACTGGGCCAAAAAAGGCCCAGTCTACATTTCAGCCTGCTTAAGGCCAGTCGACAACCAGTGAAAATTGAGGCCCAACATGAATTTCGACCTGCTAAAGGACCATGGTTTCTTCTGGGCCGTAACAGGCCACCAGAATATTCAGCCTGTTAATGGCCCAATGCTACATGGGCCAAACTAAGAACTGGGTCCACAAAAGGCCAAACTAAAATTTTGGCCGAATATAGGCCATAGTAAGTTGTGGGCCTGGCGCAAAGTGTGAAGCCCCAATAGCCATTCGGGCCCAAGAAAGATGCAGGACGGCCCAATTCTGGCCCGCTAAAAACCAGGCCCGTTAGTGGCGAATGTGTCGGCCCAGTCGACTACATCAGATCTTTTTTCAGATAGTGAATGATGGCAGTAACTAGTAGGAATTAAGAACAAACCTACTCTATACAATAAAGAAATTACGACATAGTAACTTAGAATAAACCTACACTATACAATAAAGGATTTATGGTATATTAAATCCACTGGGCATCGAAGTTCGCCACCAGTGATCATAAAGCGCAACAAAGAAGGAGATTACAAAAACTGGGCACCATTACAGCGTAACAAAGTAATACTGAACCGAGACCACTTCCAAGATAGTTCAAGAAAGGTTAGCCTTGTGCGGGAAATGCAGCGGAAGCTGCTCAGCAAGGCTGTGAGCGCCCTAGCATGTCAGTCATAGCTTCTAGGTGTAGCTGTTTAGCAATGAGGTTCTTATTGGTGTTCTCCACTATCTTTCTTAGAGATAGGACTTCAAGTCAAAGTTGAGTTGCAGAATGCCTTTGTGCTAGAACATGGGACTGAAGAAGTCGAACTGATTCAGACAGTGAATTTTGTAAGCTCGTCTGACTGCTAGTCTCAAGTAACTTGAACACTGCATCAAGACAAGACTTTCGGGTTGTCTCGCTATCTTCAAGATGTTTTGCCTTCTTTGCTGTAATATATGTTTGGTTTGTCTCACAGCGTTCAGCAAACTTGTGCATGCCATCAGACATATCACCCTTAAATGAGCAGAGAGATGACATGTTTTGCACGTGTATAAACAAAGATGATAACTGTGTTGTCAATTTCATCCAATTTCAAATTAGCAAATAAAGAGTAAGTTCAAAATATCAGTAGCATAATTTGGCATTGTTCATAATGCGAGGAGCTTCACCACACTACTGGATTATCATGTCAACATAACAAGCATAGATGAAGGGAAAAGACAATCATTGTATCTATTATGGTTAATGTGCATGGCATGTTGTTCATATCATCAGCCACATCAGTAAGATAAAACAGGAGATGACAAGGTGCAAATGTGGGCTGCTTCACCACACACTGTATTATACATCCACAAAAACAAGCATACATATAGGGAGTATTGAGGAATTTGCATGGTATGAATAAGGAATTTGGTTTTACAAGTAAAACTTGGAACTTACGGTTGTTGTGAACATGCATTTTGATAGAAACAGCAAAATAAACGGCAGTAAACGATAGGGAGTATGAGAAAATTAAACAGCAGTTGCGGATAAAGGCTTTAGAAGGACTGACTTACATTAACAGTTAACAACGGCTTTATAATGCCCTTCTCCATGTCAAGGGAAGGATAACTCAAGAATTTTAGCACATAATCTTCTTCATAAGCATTGCCTATATTCTAAATTTTGTAGAGAGCAATTATAGATATGATAATACTGGAAGGGATAGAGGATAATGAAGATAAGATGCAGATTGATGCTACATAATCAACTACCTGTTGGCGAATGTAGTAATTTCAATAATTTTACCTACGCACACGCAAGATCATGGTGATGCATAGCAACAAGAGGGGAGAGTGTTGTCTACGCACCCTCATAGTCCGAAAGCAGAAGCGTTATGACAACGCGGTTGATGTAGTCGTACGTCTTCACGATCCGACCGATCCAAGTACCGAACAGACGACATCTTCGAGTAAAGCACACGTTTAGCTCGATGACGCCCCGCGTACTCTTGATCCAGTTGAGGCCGAGGGAAAGTTCCATCAGCATGACGGCATGGTGACGGTGATGATGATGTTACCGGCACAGGGCTTCGCCTAAGTAGTACGATGATATGACCGAGGCGTGTAACTGTGGAGGGGGGCACCGCACACGGCTAAGAAATCAACTTGTGTCTATGGGGTGCCTCCTGGCCACGTATATAAAGGATGGAGGGAGGAGGAGGCTGGCCATCATAGGGCACGCCCAAAGTGTGGAATCCTACTAGGACTCCCTAGTCCTAGTAGGAATACGAAAAGGGGAAGGGAGAAGGAGAAGGAAGGAAGGGGGTGCCCCCTTTCCGTAGTCCAATTCAGACCAGTCCATGGGGAAGGGGCGCAGCCACCCTTGAGGCCTTTCTCTCCTTCCCGTATGGCCCATTAAGGCCCAATATGAATTCCCGTAACTCTCCGGTACTCCGAAAAATACCCGAATCACTCGGAACCTTTCCGATGTCCGAATATAGCATCCCATTATATCGATCTTTACGTCTCGACAATTTCGAGACTCCTCGTCATGTCCGTGATCTCATCCGGGACTCCGAACTATCTTCGGTCATCAAATCACATAACCCTTTCATACAAATCGTCATCAAACGTTGAGTGTGCGGACCCTACGGGTTTGAGAACTATGTATACATGACCGAGACACGTCACCGGTCAATGACCAATAGCGGAACCTGGATGCTCATATTGGCTCCCACATATTCTACGAAGATCTTTATCGGTTAAACCGCACAATAACATACATTGTTTCCTTTGTCATCAGTATGTTACTTGCCCGAGATTCGATCGTCGGTATCTCAATACCTAGTTCAATTTCATTACCGGCAAGTCTCTTTACTCGTTCCATAATGCATCATCCCGCAACTGACTCATTAGTCACATTGCATGCAAGGCTTATAGTGATGCGCATTACCGAGAGGGCCTAGAGATATTTCTCTGACAATCGGAGTGACAAATCCTAATCTCGATCAATGCCAACTCAACAAGTACCATCGGAGACACCTGTAGAGCACCTTTATAATCACCCAGTTACGTTGTGACATTTGGTAGCACACAAAGTGTTCCTACGGTAATTGGGAGTTGCATAATCTCATAGTCATAGGAACATGTGTAAGTCATGAAGAAAGCAATAGCAATATACTAAATGATCAAGTGCTAAGCTAACGGAATGGGTCAAGTCAATCACATCATTATCTAATGATGTGATCCCATTAATCAAATGACAACTCATGTCTATGGCTAGGAAACTTAACCATCTTTAATTCAACGAGCTAGTCAAGTAGAGGCATACTAGTGACACTCTGTTTGTCTATGTATTCACACAAGTATTATGTTTCTGGTTAATACAATTCTAGCATGAATAATAAACATTTATCATGATAGAAGGAAATAAATAATAACTTTATTATTGCCTCTAGGGCATATTTCCTTCAGTCTCCCACTTGCACTAGAGTTAATAATCTAGTTCACATCGCCATGTGATTTAAGACCAATAGTTCACATCATCATGTGACCAATACCCAAAGAGTTTACTAGAGTCAATAATCTAGTTCACATCGCCATGTGATTAACACCCAAAGAGTACTAAGGTGTGATCATGTTTTTCTTGTGAGAGATGTTTAATCAATGGGTCTGCCACATTCAGATCCGTATGTATTTTGAAAAAATTTATGTCTATAATGCGCTGCACGTAGCTACTCTAGCTAATTGCTCTCACTTTAAATATGTATCCAGATTGAGACTTAGAGTCATCTAGATCGGTGTAAAAGCTTGCATCGACGTAACTCTTTACGACGAACTCTTTGTCACCTCCATAACCAAGAAATATTTCCTTATTCCACTAAGGATAATTTTGACCATTGTCCAGTGATCTACTCCTAGATCACTATTGTACTCCCTTGCTAAACTCAGAATAGGGTATACAATAGGTTTGATATACAGCAATGGCATACTTTATAGAACCTATGGCTGAGGCATAGGGAATAACATTCATTCTCTTTCTATCTTCTGCCGTGGTCGGGCTTTGATTCTTACTCAACTTCACACCTTGCAACACAGGCAAGAACTTCTTCTCTGACTATTCCATTTTGAACTACTTCAAAAACTCGTCAAGGTATGTACTCGTTGAAAAAACTTATCAAGCGTCTTGATCTATCTCTATAGATCTTGATGCTTAATATGTAAGCAGCTTTACCAAGGTATTTCTTTGAAAAACTCCTTTCAAAAACTCCTTTATGCTTTCCAGAAAATTCTACATCATTTCCGATTAACAATATGTGACACACATATACTTATCAGAAAAGCTGTAGTGCTCCCACTCACTTTCTTGTAAATACAGGCTTCACTGCAAGTCTGTATAAAACTATATGCTTTGATCAACTCATCAAAGCGTTTATTCCAACTCCGAGATTCTTGCACCAGTCAATAGATGGATCGCTGGAGCTTGCACATTTTGTTAGCACCTTTAGGATTGACAAAACCTTCTGGTTGCATCATATGCAACTCTTCTTTAATAAATCCATTAAGGAATGTAGTTTTGACATCCATTTGCCAAATTTCATAAAACGTGGCAACTGCTAACATGATTCGGACAGACTTAAGAATCGCTACGAGTGAGAAAATCTCATCATAGTCAACACCTTGAACTTTGTCAAAAACCTTTTTCAACAAGTCTAGCTTTGTAGATAGTAACACTACTATTAGCGTCCGTCTTCCTCTTGAAGATCCATTTATTTTCTATTGCTTGCTGATCATCGGGCAAGTCAATCAAAGTCCATACTTTGTTCTCATACATGGATCCCATCTCAGATTTCATGGCCTCAAGCCATTTTGCGGAATCTGGGCTCATCATCGCTTCCTCATAGTTCGTAGGTTCATCATGGTCTGGTAACATGATTTGTAGAACAGGATTACCGTACCACTCTGGTGTGGAACGTACTCTGGTTGACCTACGAGGTTTGGTAGCAACTTGATTTGAAGTTTCATGATCATTGTCATTAACTTCCTCACTAGTTGGTGTAGCCATCACTGGAACTGATATATGTGATTAACTACTTTGCAATTCGGGAGAAGGTACAATTACCTCATCAAGTTCTACTTTCCTCCCACTCACTTCTTTCGAGAGAAACTCCTTCTCTTGAAAGAATCCATTTTTAGCTACAAATATCTAGCCTTTGGATATGTGATAGAAGGTTTACCAAACAGTTTCCTTTGGGTATCTTATGAAGACGTATTTCTCTGATTTTGGGTTCGAGCTTATCAGGTTGAAACTTTTTCACATAAGCATCGCAGCCTCAAACTTTAAGAAACTACAACTTGGGTTTCTTGCTAATCCACAGTACATACTGTGTCGTCTCAACAGATTTAGATGGTGCCCTATTGAACGTGAATGCAGCTGTCTCTAATGCATAACCCCAAAACAATAGTGGTAAATCAGTGAGAGTCATCATAGATTGTATTATATCCAATAAAGTACGGTTACGACGTTCGGACACACCATTATGTTGTGGTGTTCCAGGTGGCATGAGTTTGTGAAACTATTCCACATTGTTTCAATTGAAGACCAAATTCATAACTCAAATATTCTCCTCCATGATCAGATCATAGAAACTTTATTTTCTTGTTACAGTGATTTTCCACTTCACTCTAAAATTCTCTGAACTTTTCAAATGTTTCAGACTTATGTTTCATCAAGTAGATATACCCATATCTGCTCAAATCATCTGTGAAGGTGAGAAAATAATGATACCAGCCGCGAGCCTCAAAATTCATTGGACCACATACATCAGTATGTATGATTTCCAACAAATCTGTTGCTCGCTCCATTCTTCTGGAGAACGGCGTTTTAGTCATCTTTCCCATGAGGCATGGTTCGCAAGTACCAAGTGATTCATAATCAAGTGATTCCAAAACTCCAACAGTATGGAGTTTCTTCATGTGCTTTACACCAATATGACCTAAACGACAGTGCCACAATTAAGTTGCACTATCATTATCAACTCTGCATCTTTTGGCATCGATATCTTGTGTATCACTGTGATCAAGATTCAGTAAACCATTTACATTGGATGTAAGAACATAAAAGGTTTTATTCATGTAAACAGAATAACAATTATTCTCTGACTTAAATGAATAACCGTATTTCAAGAAACATGATCGAACCATATTCATGCTCAACTCAAACACCAAATAACATTTATTCAGTTCCAATATTAATCCCGAAGGTAGAGGGAGTATGCGATGGTGATCTTATCAACCTTGGAAACATTTCCAACACACATCGTCACTTTTCCCATAACTAGTCTCTGTTTATTTTGCAACTTCTTTGTCGAGTTACTACTCTTAGCAACTGAACTATTATCAAATACCGAGGGGTTGCTATAAACACTAGTAAAGTACACATCAATAACATGTATATCAAATATTCTTTTGTTCACTTTGCCATCCTTCTTATCCACCAAGTATCTAGGGGCAGTTCCACTTCCAGTGACCACGTCCTTTGTAGTACACTACTACAAAAACGGCTATAGCTAATGGCGAACCATGTATGTGGTACGCCACTGCTATATAGCAGCGGCGCACCAGAATCAGGTGCGCCATTGCTATGGTTTTACTAATGGCGCACCACATGAGCAGTGTGCCATTGTTATGTTTTTACTAATGGCACACCACATGAGCAGTGCGCCATTGCTATTTTTTGGTCCATCCCCCCCCCCCACCAGACATTGCAATGGCGCACCACACCTAGGTGCGCCACTTCTATGCTACATAGTAGTGGCGCACCAGGTGTGGTGCGCCATTGCTAACGTCTCACACACACAAACACCCCCCCTGTGGATCGCCTTTTAGGTTTTAAAATAAATAAAAGAAAATGATAAAAGATTTAAAAAAATTTCAAAAAAATATATGCCCGTGTGTTATGTGTTCTAGTTGTTAGGAAAATTAACAAACATGAATATTGTTTTTTTGTAAAAGGCCATCGTGTTTTGGTAAAATGGTCGTAACTACCGGATTTCGGGTTCCGACAGACCCTTGAGGTTCGAACTCTGGGGTGCGCGCGGAGATTACGCCTTCTACCTACCTGCACCCCTCCGCCTCGCAAATATCTAAGCTATGGAAAGAACAACACAAGAGACACAGGGTTTATACTGGTTCGGGCCAGCGATATGGTGTAATACCCACCTCCAGTGTGGTGGTGTGGTGGATTGCCTCTTGGGCTGATGATGATGAACAATACAAGGAAGAACAGCCTCGCGAGGGTCAATTCTTGGCCGGGGCGATGAACTACTAGGAGGAGTTCAGTCGCCCTTCTCTCTCTCTCTTTCTTTGATTGCCTTCTCTGGATCCTAGCTGATTCCAATTCTAATTGCCTCTACCCTGGGGGTGGATAGTCCTATTTATAGGCAAAGGCCCTGGGCCTCTTCCCAAATATTGAGCGGGAAGGGCGCCAACAATTGGCCATTTTGAAGGGGAACATCTGCTACACTAATCGTGACTAAAGTTGGTCCTCGCCTGCCAAAGGCTCTGGTGGTGACGCTGGCTTGGGCTCCACAATGACTTCCTCTCCACCGTTGGACTGGTCTTTGGTCTCGTTGCACCGAAACGGGTGCCTTTGCTTGATGCTCCCGCCTGCGCTTGCTCCCTTTGCACCAAAGAGGAAAGGAGGACACTGCGCGGGCTGGCGCCCGCCTGGCGCCTTTGGTCGTCATGGCTTGCGTCATGGGCACCTTGTCAGGTACCCCGCCTTGATCTCTCCGCCTCCTCGCGAGCCAGCCTGATGAGGCCGTGCCTGAGGAAGCTCCGTGTCGTCCGCCCCGCGAGGCTTGGCCCCTCGCGAGGGTCTTGGGTCTGTGTTGATGAAGATGGGCCGTGCTGGGCCCCCCTTTGAGCCACGCTGCAGGCCACAGGCAGGCAAGTCTGGGGACCCCCGTTCCCAGAACACCGACAGTAGCCCCCGGGCCCAAGGCGTGCCCGGTCATGGCCGTGCAGGGATGCTAAAGGGCAAGGGCGAAGCGCCGCGGGCCCTAACAGCCTGCGTCCTTGGGCGCCACGTGGCGGTTGATTGGACGTGGGCGTCTCCACTTCCCCAAGACGCCTCGGCATCTGCACGGATTGGACAAGTCCCCGCATGCAAAACGGGTCATGATTACCTGCGATCATGGAGGTCGGCGGTTGGCCTTCGCCGGCCATAAGTACGGAACGGCACGCGCCCTTCCAGTCCATCCCTCCTTGCTTCTCCTTCTTCCCGGTCCTTGCTCCGTCTTGCTGCGATGGCTTCGATCCGCCGGTTCTCGGCGGCAGAGAAGGGAAAGGCCCCCCGAGAGGAACCAGGCCCGCTCCCGCCGAAGAAACGGCTCACCCTCCGCCGTCGGGACGAGGGGACCCTTCAGGTGGTGTCGAGGCCCTGGGGCAAGCGGGCACTGCCGGGGTTCCTGCTCCCCTTGTATGCCCACATCGAGGGCTCTGACGGGGTTGATGCCGATCGCCACGGGCGGCGCCGTCGTCGGCGCCGACGGGTCTCGAAGGTGTGGGTCGTCCCCCCTGGGGTCCACACCGAGGGCTCCTCCCGAGAGTTCATGCTCCACGCCGCCATGCCTCCTCAGTCTTGGATTCGCCTTCCTCCCTTCTTCGCCTCCATCATCCCGCAGGGAGAACTCCTGGAACTATGGCTGCAGCATGCCGGCTGCAACACCCTTGCGACCAAGGCGGAGGTCGCAGTCGTTGCCCCGGGCGAGGTCTTCATGACTCGAGGCTGGGGTGAAATCGCCCGGGTTTGCAGGACAAGAGGCGCCTTCGTGATCCACTTGGAGTACGACGGTGCCTCGGTGATGTTCTTCAAGGTCTTTGACGCGAACGGGCACCGGCTGCAGTGCTGCCCCAGGAGAGGTGGTCGGGACCCTGCTACGGCGAGGACTAGGCCTGCCGACCGCTCCCTTGGCGGCTCCTCGGGCGGCGGAGGCGTCGGAGGATCCAGCAACTCCGGCGAGCTCTTTGCGACTCCGGAGACGAGCGACGACAGCTATGAGGCCCCGAGCCGGCGCCGCTCCTGGAGCAGGGCGGGCTCGTCTGGCCGTCGCCGACTCTGATCTGGATGGGGTTGGCGCCGGTGCTTGACGGCCCACTGTTGATGATGGCGTCTTTTGCAGGGGCGCGTGTAGTTAGCATCCCTCTAGGATCTGTTCCCTGCGAGGAATCAAAGTCGCGCCCTGCGGGGGCTTGTAAGGTGCATGTGATCCTGTTTGTTAATATAACCCTTGTCGTAGAATTGTGCGAGCTGCTCATTCCTTCTTAGCTCAGTTCTCCCTTTCGAACCTCACGAGGGCTTGGTACTCTGCGCCGACAGGTCCCAGTCCCAAGGCGGCTTCTGCCGTCGCTGGTATGCCAGGTCGCGATGCTGTGGTCAAGGCCAGGAGGTGAGCTACCCGGGGTCCGGTAAGAGCCCGTGAGTCGCGATGCTCAGGAGGTCCCCTTTGGCGCTCAAGCAGCCGTTGTTCGGTGAGAAAGGAGAGCGGCGTCTCTAACACAGGATTGCATTAGGTGCGGGGACAGTGCCACGGTGGCTGGTACTTCTGGGTAGTGACTTATCTCGAGAGTCAGGGACGGCTCCCTGGTGTATCGCCGGCTCCGTGCATCGGCAGGCGTGAGGTTGCTCGGCGAGGTCCTCACGTGTCCCTCCCCTCTCGCCTTTGCTCCCCTTTCTGCTCTACGTCCTCGGGGCCCGGCCCTCGAGCGAGTCTCAGCCGTTGCTGGTATGCCAGGTCGCGATGCCGTGGACAAGGCCAGAGGGTGAGGGCTGGAGAGCCAGTAGGAGCCCTGAGTCGCGATGCTGAGGCGCCCCCCTTTAACGTGCAAGCTGTTCGTGTGGGAGAGAGTGAAGGAGACTTTCTTTGGAATTTACGCTTTTCCTTCCTACTTGCTTATGTTCTACGCCGGCAGAGCCCGGCTCCGCGCGTACCTCACCCAGCGTTAGCCCCGACCGGAAACCAGGACGAGACTAAGGAGTGAGGGGCTACGTGACAAGTTAGGCTCCTGAGTCGCGATGCTCAGGAGTCCCCCTTGGTGCACGAACAACAAGTAGGGAGGTGGGATGTGGGTGCATCTACCGTTCTACGTCTGCAGAGCCCGGCCGCACGCGTACCTCACCCAGCGTTAGCCCTGTGGAACTAAGGAGTGAGGGGCTATGTGACCAGTTAGGCTCCTGAGTCACGATGCTCAGGAGTACCCCTTGACGCTTAGACGGCCTTCGTACCTTGGCTCCGCTCGGGGAGAGACGCCCGACGAACCAGGCCCGGGGGGGCCTGGCTGGGTGGCGTGCATCTGGGCGTGATCCAGGCGCAGCCCCTGTGCCCTGCCCCCTCGCGCGCCACTCCCGATGGGAGGCGTTACGATGAGGCTAGACACTGTGCTCTGGGCTCCCTGAGGTTGATGCGGCCCGGGGGCCACCCTCAGTTGTTTATCACCAGCGCGGAGCATAGCGCATCCGTATGTGTACGGGCATAGCCGCTCCTCGGCAGTGTCGTCAGCCAGCACGGAGCATGGTCCTTCCACTGGTACGTGGGAGGGGGCTCCCCTCCGGGAGGAGCCCCCGGGGCGTGTACAGCCCCGCCCTGACACATGGCTGGCACGGTAGGGCCTGGTGAGGTGTATCTGGGCACCCGTGAGCCAGCGCGGGACTCACGGGGCCCTACCTCTAGGAGGGTTGTGCCTGGCACTGGGCCTTATCTTGTGATGTGTTCCTGCAAATTGGGTTAGATGCAGGCACTCTACGTCCTCGGGTCCCGGCCCTCGAGCTGGTCTCAGCCATCGCTGGTATGCCAGGGCGCGATGCCGCGGACAAGGCCAGAGGGTGAGGGCTGGAGAGCCGGTAAGAGCCCTGAGTCGCGATGCTCAGGTACCCCCCCTTTAACGCGCAAGTGGTCGACATGGAGAAGAAGAGGTGCCGTGGACTGGCATCAAATAATCAAGCATGGTGGGTTGAATGCATAGCCGGAAATAAACGCAAAAGGGATACATGCCGCTGGGTCTGGCCCGAGCGACTTGGGGATGATGCAGCCCGAGGGGCGCCCCCAACAAAGTAAGCTAGTGACATGAAATAAAAGGGATACATGCCGCAGGGACGGACCCACGCGGCCTGGGAATAATGCAGCCCTGGGGGGCGCTCCCAGCTGGAAATGAAACTTGAAAGATGTCACCTGATGATGTTGAGGACGAAGCAGTGTTGGTGTAGCAGACTCGGTGGGCTGCGGAAGCCGATCCTCACGAGCCCCCAGGCCCAGGTGCCTCGGGAGGCTTCGGAGGCGCTGGTGGCTCCTCGCGGACCATCTCCATCTCCGCAGGGCTGTGGAACGCCTGGCCTCTTGAGCTTCCATGATGCCCCTCATGAGGCGCTGGTACGCGGCAGCCGCGTTCGGCAAGCCGTAAGGCATGCGAACGAGGCTGTGGGGTGGACCTTCGCAGAGCCCCACTCGCGAGGGCCAAAGTCGCTCCAGTGAGGCGACTCGGTTGAGCCCTAGTACGTCGATGCAGACATGCAGCCCACCATCCTCGCCTGGATGGGGAGCCACAGCTGGTAGGCGGCGGCCGCCTCTCATGACTCTTGACTCCTGTAGCTCTTGAATGGCCTTGCCGACGAACTCCTGAGGGTCTGGCCCCCCTTGCCTTACTCCTTCTTGAGGGAAACGTGCTTCGAAACACGCCTCCATGTCGTGCCCAAGCGCCTCCCTCGTGACCTTAGCCAGGTCGGTGGCCCTCCAGGGGACAGCCCCCGAGCCCTGCCTGAGGAGGGCGCCGGGCGTGCTTTCCTATGCAATAGATGGAGGTTCCCCCTAGGCAGGTGCGGGCCCTAAGGGGCCTGCCTCCTGAGGGACCGGGCCGGACGATGTCTTCTTCTTCTTGGGGGTGGTCTCGGGAAGCCTCCTGCCTCCGCGATCCGGGTCTTCCAGTGATGCGGCCTGAAAAGCTCGTTCCAGGGAACACACCGCGTCCTTCTCTTCACAGGGCACCATGATGACTCCACCGCTTCCTGGCATCTTGAGGACATTGTAGCCGTGGTGAGTTACGGCCATGAATTTGGCCAGCGCCGGGTACCCAAGGATGGCGTTGTACGGCAGGCGAATGTGAGCGATGTCAAAGTCGATGAGCTCGGTGCGGTAGTTGTCGCGTGCTCGGAAGGTGACAGGGAGGCGGACCTGCCCGATCGGGACCGTGGAGCCGTCGGTGACTCCGGAGAAAGGCTTGGTTGGCTGAAGCTGGTTGTAGGGCACTTGGAGATTGTTGAACGTTTCCACGGACAGGACGTTGAGCCCTGCCCCGCCATCGATGAGGGTCTTGGTGACCACCATGTTGCTGATGATTTGGGAACAAAGCATCGGGAGGACTCCGGCTGTGGCCGCGCACTTGAGCTGATCCGCTGAGCTAAACATGATGGCGCACGATGACCACCTGAGAGGGCGTGTGGCTTCGAGCTTGGGGAGGACTGCATTCACTTCGCGGGCGAACTACTTGAAGATGTGCTGAGAGGCTGGGGCTTGAGCTCCGCCCAGGATGCAGGCGATCGCGCGCAGCTCCTGGAAGCCCCCAGCCCCCTCGTCCTGGTGGCGGTCCTTGTTTCTTCTTGGATGCGGCGGCGGCGGAGGGAGGCCTGCGTTACCTTGCGGGCGATCCTTGCGGGCGTTACCTTTTGGGTCTTGCCAATGGTCCTCGCGAGGTCGATCGCGCCACCCTTGGCGCGGGCAGCGGTCTTCCCAGCGTCCTGCATTCCTTCCTCCTCCTCGACCGTAGCCCCGGTCGGCAGGGTCGGGGCGACGGCCGATCCTTCCTTCTCGCACGGCTCAGAGCTCTTGACATTCGTTGGTGTTGTGGGTGTGGAGGTCGTGGTACACGCAGTACCGAATGCCCTTGGAAGATTCGGGCTGATCTCTGCCCTGCTTGGTGTTCGATTTTGCCACGAGCACGGCAACCCCCTTGCGCTTCACATCCTTGGCCTCGGACTTCTTCTCTTCTGGGTCTGCGGCAGGCAGCTCAAGGAGGGAGAGACGCCCTTCCTCAGCCCTGGCGCACTTGGTTGCCAAGTTGAACAGCTCCAAGGAAGTGCACAGGTCTTCATGCATCGCCAGCTCCTCCTTCATCTTGACGTCGCGCACGCTGTCGGAGAAGGCTGAGATGATGGCCTCCTCAGACACCTTGGGAATCTTGAGGCGTGCGTTGTTGAAGCGCTGGATGTACTTTTGTAGGGTCTCTCCGGGTTGTTGCTTGATGCGGCGCATGTCGCTCACGGCGGGCGGCCGGTCGCGAATACCTTGGAAGTTGGCGATGAAGCGGGTGCGCATCTCGTCCCAGGAGGAGATCGTGCGTGGGGCCAGGTTCAGGAGCCAGGTGCGAGCCCCGTCCTTGAGCACCATGGGAAACCAGTTCGCCATGACCTTCTCATCTCCTTTGGCAGCTTCGATGCCCAGCTCATAGAGCTGGAGGAACTACGCAGGGTCAGCTGTGCCGTCGTAACGAGGAGGCAGGTCGGGCTTGAACTTGCCAGGCCACGTGACGCTGCGCAGCTCGGTGGTGATGGAAAGGCAGCCTGCTATGGCCACGGGAGGCCTTGGGTGACAGAGAGCTTGGTCTTGCAGGTCCCTGTGCGCTGCAGCTGGGAGCAGCACGGGGTCTTGACGTGCGGGATCAGGAGCATGGCCGCGACGTGCTGGAGCAGGGAGCGCCCAGGCAGCTTCTTGCAGGCGAGGGACTTCTTGGCAGCTCTGCTCTTGCCGCGCTGGCGCCTGACGGAGCGGGTTCCGCCCAGGGGCTACGCGCCTTGGAGCCAGGGCGTCTTCTTGATGAGGAGGCGGCTGGGGCGCCCTCGGAGCTTCGTCGCCTGCGTGGGGCGGGGTGCGGTGCAGCAGAACGGACGGCGCAGGAGAGCCCCCCGCGGCGCGGACGAGCTCGGTGACGCGGTCGACCCACTCTTCATAGACGTCATCGACGGGACGGTAGCGCAGGAGCTCGTTTGCCGCGATGAGCGCAGCTCGAGCCTCCATGGGTGCGCGGAGCGCGCGGGACGAAGAATCAGCTGGGGTGAGCGAGGGAGTAGCGGTGCGGCCGTCTTGCCGCACGGACGGATGCTGAGACGACGCTTGCCGCTCGTTCCCCGCCTGGCCGGTGGCGGCGTTGATGGCAGGCAACGGGGAATGGCGAGGACGCCCGCCGACAGGGGCCGTCTGGGCGACGCGGGAAGCGAGAGCGGCTCGGCGCTCGGCGTGGGCCCGACGAGCGTCTGACATGGACGCGATGGTCGGAGGGGAACGGGGCGGTGGAAGACGAATTCCAGCGCACCCCTACCTGGCGCGCCAAATGTCAGATTTCGGGTTCCGGCAGACCCTTGAGGTTCGAACTCTGGGGTGCGCGCGGAGATTACGCCTTCTACCTACCTGCACCCCTCCGCCTCACAAAGATCTAAGCTATGGAAAGAACAACACAAGAGACACAGGGTTTATACTGGTTCGGGCCACCGATGTGGTGTAATACCCTACTCCAGTGTGGTGGTGTGGTGGATTGCCCCTTGGGCTGATGATGATGAACAATAAAAGGAAGAACAACTTCGCGAGGGTCTGTTCTTGGCCGGGGCGATGAACTACTAGGAGGATTTCAGTCGCCCTTCTCTCTCTCTCTCTTTCTTTGATTGCCTTCTCTGGATCCTAGCTGATTCCAATTCTAATTGCCTCTACCCTGGGGGTGGCTAGTCCTATTTATAGGCAAAGGCCCTGGGCCTCTTCCCAAATATTGAGCGGGAAGGGCGCCAACAATTGGCCATTTTGAAGGGGAACATCTCGTACACTTATCCTGACTAAAGTTGGTCCTCGCCTGCCAAAGGCTCTGGTGGTGACGTTGGCTTGGGCTCCACAATGACTTCCTCTCCACCGTTGGACTGGTCTTTGGTCTCGTTGCACCGAAACGGGTGCCTTTGCTTGATGCTCTCGCCTGCGCTTGCTCCCTTTGCACCAAAGAGGAAAGGAGGACACTGCGCGGGCTGGTGCCCGCCTGGCGCCTTTGGTCGTCATGGCTTGCGTCATGGGCACCTTGTGAGGTACCCCACCTTGATCTGTCCGCCTACTCACGAGCTAGCCTGATGAGGCCGTGCCTGAGGAAGCTCCGTGTCGTCCGCCCCGCGAGGCTTGGCCCCTCACGAGGGTCTTGGGTCTGTGTTGATGAAGATGGGCCGTGCTGGGCCCCCTTTGAGCCACGCCGCAGGCCGCAGGCAGGCAAGTCTGGGGACCCCCGTTCCCAAAACGCCGATAGTAACTTTTGCATACGACCTCCGATGAAAAAGTTTTTTATATGAAAAGTCATCGACTCGGAAAGTTACATCCGAATTTGACTAGCAATGCCTGTTATCGATTTTCTAGAATCCTCAAAAACCTAACAGAAATAAAGTTATGATGCTTTTAAGATCTGGAGGCAAAAAATTCAAAAAAAAAAAATAGTAGTGCCGCACCATGGGTGTGGTGCGCCATTAGTAATTTTCCCGCCTTCCAAATTCAAAAAAATAAACTAGTAATGGCGCACCACACCCATGGTGCGCCACTACTAAGTATTTAACGCCACAAGCACTATAGATATTACCTCTTCTTCCTCTTCCTCCTCCCCTCCATCACTTCTTCCCTTTTCTACCTACCTCTTCTTCCTCCTTCCCTCCTACATGCCCCTCCCTCCTCCTCACGGCTCTCCGACGACCTCCTCCTCCCTCCTCCTCACGGCTCTCCGGTGACCTCCTCCTCCTCCTCCTCCTCCTCTCCGGCGACCTCCTCCTCCTCCTCTCCAACGACCTCCTCCTCCTCCTCTCCGGCGACCTCCTCCTCCTCTCTGGCGACCTCCTCCTCCTCTCTCTCTCCTCTCTCCTCCCTCCTCCTCCCTCCTCTCCTCCTCTCTTCTCTCCTACCTCCTCTCTCCTCTCCTCCCTCCTCTACTTCCAGCCACATGTGGAGCTCCCCGGCACAAAGAACGTACCAGATCCATAACAAAATTCGAAAAAAATTGCCAAAAAATCGTACCAAATCCACATTTCAAAATTTTAGTAGTGGCACACATTTTCATCTTACCAGTGGCGCACATGTATGGTTAGTAATGGCGCACCAGGTGGTGCGCCACTATTATCTGGATTACTAATGGCGCACCAAAGGTGCGCCATTACTATTTGTTACTAATGGCATGATAATAGTGGCGCACCTATAGTGCGCCATTAATAGCGAAAATAGGTGCGCCACTAACATCCCTTTTTCTAGTAGTGGTAGAAGCACTCAGTTTCAGGCTTGAGTCTAGATTTGGGTTTCTTCATGGGAGAGACAACTTGTTTGTCATTCTTCTTGAAGCTCCCTTTCTTTCCCTTTGCCCTTTTCCTGAAACTAGTGGTCTTGTTATCCATCAACACTTGATGCTCTTTCTTGATTTCTACCTTCACCGATTACAGCATCACGAAGAGCTCGAGAATTACTTTCGTCATCCCTCGCATATTATAGTTCATCACGAAGTTCTAGTAACTTGGTGATACTGACTAGAGAACTTTGACAATTACTATCTTATCTGGAAGATTAACTCCCACTTGATTCAAGCAATTGTAGTACCCAGACAACCTGAGCACATGCTCACTTGTTGATCTATTCTCCTCCATATTGTAGGCAAAGTACTGTCAGAGGCCTTATACCTCTCAACACGGGCATGAGTATGAAATACCAATTTCAACTCTTGGAACATCTTATATGCTCTGCGGCGTTCAAAACGTCTTTGAAGTCCCGGTTCTAAGCCGTAAAGCATGGTGCACTAAACTATCAAGTAGTCATCATACCGAGCTTTGTCAAATGTTCATAATGTCTGCATCTGCTCCAGCAATAGTTCTGTCACCTAGCGGTCCATCAAGGACATAATACTTCTGTGTAGCAATGAGAATAATCCTCAGATCACGGACCAAGTCCGCATCATTGCTACTATCATATTTCAACATAGTTTTTCTCTAGGAACATATCAAAAATAAACGGGGAACTACATTGCGAGCTATTGATATACAACATAATTTGCAAATACTATCAGGACTAAGTTCATGATAAATTAAAGTTCAATTAGTCATATTACTTAAGAACTCCCACTTACATAGACATCCCTCTAGTCATCTAAATGATCACGTGATCCATATCAACTAAACCATGTCTGATCATCATGTGAGATGGAGTAGTTTTCAATGGTGAACATCACTATGTTGATCATACCTACTATATGATTCACGTTCGATCTTTCGATCTCAGTGTTCTGAGGCCATATCTACATATGTTAGGCTCATCAAGTTTAACCCGAGTATTCTACGTGTGCAAAACTGGCTTGCACCTGTTGTATGTGAACGTAGAGCTTATCATACCCGATCATCACGTGGTGTCTTGATACTTCTCCAACGTATCTATAATTTAATTTTTTTTCCATGCTATTATATTATCTGTTTTGGATGTTTAATGGGATTTATTCACTTTTATATTATTTTTGGGACTAACCTACTAACCGGAGGCCCAGCCCAAATTGCTGTTTTTTTGCCTATTTCAGTGTTTCGCAGAAAAGGAATACCAAACGGAGTCCAAACGGAATGAAACCTTCGGGAACGTGATTTTTGGAACAAACGTGATCCAAAGGACTTGGAGTGGCCGTCAAGAAAGATACGAGGAGGCCACAAGGCAGGGGGGCGTGCCTACCCCCCCTGGGCGCGCCCTCCACCCTCGTGGGCCCCTCGTAGCTCCACCGAGCTACTTCTTCCTCCTATATATTCTCATATACCCCTAAAACACCCAGGAGCACAACGAAACCCTATTTCCACCGCGGCAACCTTCTGTACCCGTGAGATCCCATCTTGGGGTCTTTTACGGTGCTCCGCTGGAGGGGGCACTGATCACGGAGGGCTTCTAGAACAACTCCATAGCATCTCCGATGATGTCTGAGTGGTTTACCTCAGACCTTCAGGTCCATAGTTATTAGCTAGATGGCTTGTTCTCTCTCTTTGGATCTCAATACAAAGTTCTCCTCGTTTCTCTTGGAGATCTATTCGATGTAATCTTCTTTTGTGGTGTGTTTGTCAAGATCCGATGAATTGTGAATTGTTGGTTTACGATCAAGTTTACCGATGAACAATATTTGAATTTCCTCTGAATTTTATTATGTATGATTGGTTATCTTTGCAAGTCTCTTCGAATTATCAGTTTGGTTTGGCCTACTAGATTGATCTTTCTTGCAATGGGAGAAGTGCTTAGCTTTGGGTTCAATCTTGCGGTGTCCTTTCCGAGTGACAGTAGGGGCACCAAGGCATGTATTGTATTGTTGCCATCGAGGATAAAAAGATGGGGTTTATACCATATTGCTTGAGTTTATCCCTCTACATCATGTCATCTTTCTTAATCCGTTACTCCGTTCTTATGAACTTAATACTCTAGATGCATGCTGGATAGCGGTCGATGTGTGGGGTAATAGTAGTAGATGCAAGAAGGAGTCAGTCTACTTCTTGTGGACACATAAACCTCCTTATATCTTCCTCAAAATAGCCACCAGACCTACCTATTATGGCATTTCCATAGCCATTCCGAGATATATTGCCATGCAACTTTCCACCATTCCGTTCATTATGACACGCATCATCATTGTCATATTGCTTTGCATGATCATGTAGTTGACATTGTATTTGTGGCAAAGCCACCATTCATAATTCTTTCATACATGTCACTCTTGATTCATTGCATATCCCGGTACACCGCCGGAGGCATTCACATAGAGTCATATTTTGTTCTAAGTATCGATTTGTAATTCTTGAGTTGTAAGTAAATAAAAGTGTGATGATTCATTACTAGAGCATTGTCCCAAGTGAGGAAAGGATGATGGAGACTATGATTCCCCCACAAGTCGGGTTGAGACTCCGGACTAAAAAAAAGAGGCAAAAAAAGAAAAAAAAAAGAGAAGGCCCAAATAAAAAAATAAAAAATGAGAGAAAAAGAGAGAAGGGACAATGTTACTATCCTTTTACCACACTTGTGCTTCAAAGTAGCACCATGATCTTCATGATAGAGAGTCTCTCATTTTGTCACTTTCATATACTAGTGGGAATTTTCATTATAGAACTTGGCTTGTATATTCCAATGATGGGCTTCCTCAAATGCCCTAGGTCTTCGTGAGCAAGCAAGTTGGATGCACACCCATTTAGTTTCTTTTGTTGAGCTTTCATATACTTATAGCTCTAGTGCATCCGTTGCATGGCTATCCCTACTCCTTACATTGACATCAATTGATGGGCATCTCCATAGCCCATTGGTTAGCCTCGTCGATGTGAGACTTTCTCCTTTTTTGTCTTCTCTCATAACCCCTATTGTCAGTGTCAAAACCGGCGGATCTCGGGTAGGGGGTCCCGAACTGTGCGTCTAGGCGGATGGTAACAGGAGACAAGGGACACGATGTTTTTACCCAGGTTCGGGCCCTCTCGATGGAGGTAAAACCCTACTCCTGCTTGATTAATATTGATGATATGGGTAGTACAAGAGTAGATCTACCACGAGATCAAGGAGGCTAAACCCTAGAAGCTAGCCTATGGTATGATTGTTGTTCGTCCTACGGACTAAAACCCTCCGGTTTATATAGACACCGGAGAGGGCTAGGGTTACACAGAGTCGGTTACAATGGTAGGAGATCTACATATCCGTATCGCCAAGCTTGCCTTCCACGCCAAGGAAAGTCCCTTCCGGACACGGGACGAAGTCTTCAATCTTGTATCTTCATAGTCCAGGAGTCCGGCCGAAGGTATAGTCCGGCTATCCGGACACCCCCTAATCCAGGACTCCCTCAGTAGCCCCTGAACCAGGCTTCAATGACGATGAGTCCGGCGCGATTGTCTTCGGCATTGCAAGGCGGGTTCCTCCTCCAAGTACTTCATAGAAGATTTTGAACACAAAGGTAGTGTCCGGCTCTGCAAAATAAGTTTCCACATATTGCCATAGAGAGAATAATATTTACACAAATCTAATCTGCTGACGTATTCCGTAGCGTGACATCACGCCACAGCCAAGCCTTTATTCGAATCGTTTTTACTGTCCCACCTCAGCGTGTTTAGCAAGGTGGTTTCCTTGGCACGTCTTGTCGAAGAAGAGATCGTGTCCCCTTTATTTACGGGATTCTCATCAATACGGACGTGGGTAACCCAATAGTGCCCGTTGGTATGTTTTCTCGATTAAAGGCGAGTCCCAAACGGTTACGGGGAAGGCCCTTGGTATTCATCCTCTTATAAAGAGACCAAGGCCTCACTCCTTTCTTTCAATCTCAAACGAGTTCGCCTTTTTCCTCGAGTTCCAACACCCAAGGCTCGAGATTTCAGGCACTTCGGATCTTCGGCAATGTCCGGTTCCGACCTTCGAGGCCGATGGATGTCCTCCTCCATTACAGAGGAGGACGTGGTAAAGCTGAGAGAGGCCAGGTTCTTGACCAGCGAAATCTCGCATAGGCTGCCTGCTCAAGGGCAGGTCATTCCTACTCCCAAGCCTGCACTACTAGGGAAAACCTTATACACAGAATCTTAGCAGGAGCGCGGTCTAAAAACAGACGCTACTGCTAATTAGCAGCAACGAGCTTTAGAAAAGAGCGCTGCTAATGACTGAGTAGCAGTAGCGCTCTAGGTGAAAAGAGCGCTACTATAATTGCCACGGTGTTGCCTCCAGGCTAGATATAGTAGTAGCGCCCTTCCCGTGGACGCGCTACTGCTAAAGAACTTAGTAGCAGCGGTTTTGCTCAAAACTCGCTGCTGGTAAGTATGACCGCAACTAATTAAGTTTAGTCCCATACTGCTAAGCGAACAAGGTGTTTACCACCTTAAATACGTTGCTTCTCAACCTATCTCGAGCACTTGGTCTTCATTGAACTATATGTGTATGATTTGTGGTTGCAATATGAATCCTCGCCTGTACCTATACAGGTACAGTGAGGATTCATGTTGACTATTTAGATTATACACAAAAAGATCAATGATGACCAATGTATATTTTTGATGTTTTTACATTGCTTAGATTACACTACTAGGGAAAAGCCTAGCAGCAGCGAGGGTTTTGGGCCTCTCAGTACCGCGGGCACCGGCGCTACTAATAAGGCGCTACAGCTAACGTATAGCAGTAGCGCCGGTTGTCCCACGCTACTGCTATACATGAATAGCTGTAGCGCTCTTTGGGAAAGGGCGCTACTGATATTATCTGCAGCGCTGTTTGCTGGGACGCGCTACTGACAATGCGGCGCTACTGCTAAATTTCCCCCCTCGCTACTACTAGTTTATTTATTAGTTTTTTTCCTGCATATTTGTTTTGTATTTGTTTTGTATTTGAATAGGCTTTATACAATAATCTTTAGCATATCATACACATACAAATGTAATCATAGCATATACATACAATTAGTCTCATCAAATCATGTCATCATCATAATCATCATCCAACACAAAGTGGTCTCTCGTCATCATCTCGAAAATAGCGATACAAGTCTCGATTACATGCAAATACATCGTCATCCATCTAAACAATGATATACACGAGAAGAGCTATCACTTTGAGAACATGAGTTTGTATCCCTCTCTCGCATTAGCGTGAACCTAAACTAACTACTGCCTGTCGCCCGGAAACCGGAAACCGGTACACCTGGGCGGCCTGACACTCCGGCCACTTGTCGTATATATACTCCTGGCGTAGCACTTCTTCGCCATCTATGATCTATGCACCTGCATCATCACATGAGTCGATGATATGCAACATATATAGTTGAGCAACAGAAAGAGACAGACTTGGCAAAAATAGAAACAACATATCATAAGCATAAATAACAAAGTTCATCGTACGCCAAAATGCCCTAACTAGAGTGATTTTCGCTAGTCGAGGAGGGGTACAGTTTAATTACATCACAAATAAAGTTTCACCGTGCATAACTCAAAGTTTTGTCATACAGAAATATGGACTAAACGGACACATTGTCATATATCGACAATCACTCCAACATGTCGTTCCATCCATCCAAGTCAAGGAGATAGTCCCCGAGCCTAGTGAAAGGCTTCAGGTCGAGACGCTGAGAGGCTATCCATGTTCGGACGTCTTCCCGCGACATTTGTCCTTCTCCGTAGAACATCCCTGTTTTTCCGACGACCTCCTTCATGATGATTTGGGCAAGTTCGCGCTGGATGTTATAGAACTCAGCTCGAAGTCGATGATCCTCGATATCTCCTATGTCCTTTGCCCATTGCAGAATATGGGCATCGCCGGAAGAAGGTGCCATGCGAAGGTTCTGGTGATCCCGTCTGTACTCCAGCATGTGGTGTAGGACATAGAATCCATCATTAAGAGAATTCGTCGGTTGCTGGATGCAGCAGAAGTGGTCTTATGGCCGAAGGCGACCCTGCCGCCCCTCATCTTCTTGTCCCTGACCTCTCCACCCAGTGATTGGTAGTGATACATAGCACTGTCGAGAACATCCTTGATGTGGGTGTAATCCTTTTTGTGAATGTTCTTCGACGTGTCCAAGTAAAGAGCGTGGGAGAATCGGGGGTAGAGGATGATGAGGACGGCGCGCCCGCCGCTGCGCAAAATAAGTCCTCAAATTAATTAGCCTCCACCGTGCAAATGAATGATTGAAATCGAAGGAAGGATAGCAGCGCGATGACTTACACGGGATGATAAGGCACGAGAATCGCCTCCCTTGTCCTTATTGGTGAGCATGAAACTGACGATGTAATCCCTCGCGTATTCACGTGATTTGCGCAGACTCCCAAGAAGCCCTGTGCATGTAGTACGGGTCAGCGACACAGATATGAGATATCTGCTCAACCCCGATGATGTAGTTCATGTGCAAGGCATAAAGGCGGACAAACGTAAAATCCAGCTTCTTCACGTGAAACATGTCGAATATGTAATCGAATCGGAGGAAGAACTTATCCGCGGGGAAGCTGTCGACGTACGACATTTGCCGCGGAACGTTAACCACGTAGAGTGGGTATCCTGGATCTTTCGAGGCGATGAGGTCTTTCTCTACCCGCAGCACATCGTCATGAAGTCTCTTTAGATCGCCGAATCTGGCCCGTAGCGCTGTTGCAGGTAGGATTGGTTGACCGGGGATATGCCATTTATCCGCACCGGGGATATCTATACGGTCCTGAAGCCGAGGCTGCTGAGGCGGCTGGATCATAGAAACAGCTTTTTTGCCTTTCCTCGCTCTCTTCCTAAACTTCTTTACTACCGGAAGGTCGTCCATAATATGTTGAGACGGCAATTCAGGCACCGACTCATGACGCTCAAACCCTGAGGAGGCGCCAGTATAGACATACTGTTCAGCAGCGCCATCGTCGTCCTCATCCTCATCCATGGCGACGTCATCAGCGACTAATGGAGCCTCCTCCTTACCCCGTCCGCTATCACCCAACCCGACACCCGACGATAATTGGGTAGGTGGGGTGTTGATGTTCATACCTTGCTGAGGCTGCGTGCTCGTGGGTGTGCTCCCGGCCGCCTCCAGACGAAGCAGACTCTTTGGCCACAACAGGACCCACCCAGCATTGCAACAATCACCAAGCCGCCGCGGTGTCTCGTCGTCATCCCCCAGTAGTACTGGAGGAGGCAAATTCTCGTGGCCCGGTTTGACACTGGCCACGGAAACCTTGAAGACGTTCGGGGGGATCGGCCGGCTGTGGAACAATGGTTCCTTCGGCTCCATTATCGTCGCCTTCCCCACGTCCACCTTCTGGTCGCCGATGGTGTACAATATGGTGCACGGGGTTTCGTCGGCCTGCAAAGAAAAGTCTGCGACGTGAGACATCCGAAAGGCAACGAAAACGGGAGATTATACATTTATATTGAAGGGGGCCGGTGTGACAGATACCGTGAGGGCGTCGAGCTCAGCCAAAGACGAAGCACCGCCTAGCACGTCCGTGTGCGGGAGCAGGTGCAGCTACAGGTGCTGGTGCAACGCTAGTCGAGCTGCTCCCCGCCAAGAAGTCAGCAAGGGGAAAGTCCGCTGCATCTTTTTTGTCTGGATTTTGCCTGGTCCAATTGAAAACGGCCGGAACCAAGGTAGTAGAAATATCTAAAGCCACCTGTTTTGCGGCAGCTACCGCTGTTGCGACTGTCTCAGTTGATTTCTTCTCAACCGCAATCTCAACCCTCTTGTCGATGTTTTCTTCATTTAACCTCCGTCTTTCCTTTCTCTCCTCCGTGGTCTCACGGTAGTACTTCTTCCACGTGGCGCCGTCTCCGACACCGTGCACGCGTCCATACGACGGTCGAGTATCCACCGGTTGTTGTTTCAATATGTTCAACGCCCGGTTGAATGGAGTGTCCCACTTGGGCCTCGCCAATGCCTCAGACGGCGAGTCGCTTTCGGCCGCAATCCTGTGCTGCTCTCTCTGCAAAAGGCACAACGATCGTTTACAAATATGACTAACGTGTGCAGTCGAATTGATCAGAAACTAAAATTACCAGCAGTCTCATGAACTCCGTAATGACCGGTGTTGTCTCGTAAACCTTTTTCACTGGGTCCCAACGGTGCCGGGCCCTGAGGACGTCACGCTCCTGCGGGACGGTGAACTCCGCCAAGGGGTCTGGGATGCCCAGACTCGCGGCTTCCGCATCCTCCTTGGCCCATTTGGACCTCTTTCCGCCGTAACCACGGCTTCCGAGGTGGTGGCTCCCAATGTTCCTCTCTTGAAGCCCCTTCATGTACTTAGACTTTTTTTTGGCATCTTCGGCCTCGCAAGCCTCCTTGAATATTTGAAACTGCTCTTCCGTGATTGTCGGATTATCCTTTACAATCTCGGAGTAGGGTTCCTTCTTGTCGATGATCCTTGCTTTCACTCGATTTTTCCAGGCGGCCAACGCGTCGCTAAACTTGGTCATGGCGTGTTTGTTTATCTTCTTCATTGTCGGGTCCTCATCTGGATCTTTATAATCCTTCTCATTCCGGCCCGGGAACAAGAATATCTGGTGAAACTTCTTTAGGAGGGAGCTCCTCATATTTTCTATCTTCTGTAGTTTCTCATCGTTGATGGTGGCGGTTGTCCGTACGATGCAGCCTATTTGATTGTCGTAGCATCAACGCGCTTCCTCGGGCGCCGTTGGCTCAAAATTGCAGTCGTCCACCTTCATGACCACCACTCTAGTAGTCCTGAGTTTGTTAGGAACCTGTTGCCTCTTTGCTTTCGGTTCTACACCGGCTCCGCTCCCCCAGGCAGCGCCGGTCTCAGTCTCAGTGCCAGTCTCGATGCCGGTCTGAGTCTGAGCGCCGGTCTCAGTCTCAGCACCGGTCTGCGTGTCGGTCTCAGTCACCGATGCCACCGGTGGGCCCAGCAATAACATCGGTTGATCGTCGGTAAGGCTAAAAAATTCGTCTGCCGCCCGGTAGGCATCGTCGCAATCACCAGAACCCTGTCCTTCATCATTGCTAGCCATGTTTCCTATGATTAAATCTAGTCAATTAATTCTAGACCTAATAAAATGAATAATGACATAAAAAAGGCCTATTGTGTTTGCAGGAATGTTGACTCCTTCCTGGTGCGGCAAATCACGGGCACTCGATATGTCCTAGTTTGCAGCACAAGTCATGCCGAAATTGATGGAAAATTTCGGCATGACCTTTGCTAAAAAGTGGACAAATCGAGAACCTGAAATTTGCCGGAAAAGAAATGAATCAACATTCGGCAAAACATATATAGGCCACTCAGCTTCATTGAACAACAAAGCCACTTGGGCACAAACAACATGACCACTTCAATGAAAAGATATAATCAACAATGAAAGTCTAGGAAGGGATCATCTTTAAAATAAAACTTGCCTAAAGAACCTAGATAATTCACTAATTAAACTAGTTAACCTGACTAGTTCTCTGTCAAAGCCCTAATTGGCGAGGCCCAAGTGGGACACTCCATTCAACCGGGCGTTGAACATATTGAAACAACAACCGGTGGATACTCGACTGTCGTATGGACGCATGCACGATGTCGGAGACGGCGCCACGTGGAAGAAGTACTACCATGAGACCACGGAGGAGAGAAAGGAAAGACAGAGGTTAAATGAAGAAAACATCGACAAGAGGGTTGAGATTGCGGTTGAGAAGAAATCAACTGAGACAGTCGCAACAGCGGTAGCTGCCGCAAAACAGGTGGCTTTAGATATTTCTACTACCTTGGTTCCGGCCGTTTTCAATTGGACCAGGGAAAATCCAAAAAAAGATGCAGCGGACTTTCCCCTTGCTGACTTCTTGGCGGGGAGCAGCTCGACTAGCGTTGCACCAGCACCTGTAGCTGCACCTGCTCCCACACCGGACGTGCTAGGCGATGCTTCATCTTTGGCTGAGCTCGACGCCCTCACGGTATCTGTCACACCGGCCCCCTTCAATATAAATGTATAATCTCCCGTTTTCGTTGCCTTTCGGATGTCTCACGTCGCAGACTTTTCTTTGCAGGCCGACGAAACCCCGTGCACCATATTGTACACCATCAGTGACCAGAAGGTGGACGTGGGGAAGGCGACAATAATGGAGCCGAAGGAACCATTGTTTCATAGCCGGCCGATCCCCCCGAACGTCTTCAAGGTTCCCGTGGCCAGTGTCAAACTGGGCCATGAGAATTTGCCTCCTCCAGTACTACTTGGGGATGACGACGAGACACCGCGGTGGCTTGGTGATTGTTGCAATGCTAGGTGGGTCCTGTTGTGGCCAAAGAGTCTACTTCGTCTGGAGGCGGCCGGGAGCACACCCACGAGCACGCAGCCTCAGCAAGGTATGAACATCAACACCCCACCTACCCAATTATCATCGGGTGTCGGGTTGGGTGATAGCGGACGGGGTAAGGAGGAGGCTCCATTAGTCGCTGATGATGTCGCCATGGATGAGGATGGGGATGACGATGGCGCTGCTGAACAGTATGTCTATATTGGCGCCTCCTCAGAGTTTGAGCGTCATGAGTCGGTGATTGAATTGCCGTCTCAACATATTATGGACGACCTTCCGGTAGTAAAGAAGTTTAGCAAGAGAGCGAGGAAAGGAAAAAAAGCTGTTTCTATGATCCAACCGCCTCAGCAGCCTCGGCTTCAGGACTGTATAGATATCCCCGGTGCGGATAAATGGCATATCCCCGGTCAACCAATCCTACCTGCAAGAGCGCTATGGACCAGATTCGGCGATCTAAAGAGACTTCATGATGATGTGCTGCGGGTAGAGAAAGACCTCATCGCCTCGAAAGATCCAGGATACCCACTCTACGTGGTTAACGTTCCGCGGCAAATGTCGTACGTCGACAGCTTCCCCGCGGATAAGTTCTTCCTCTGATTCGATTACATATTCGACATGTTTCACGTGAAGAAGCTGAATTTTACGTTTGTCCACCTTTATGCCATGCACATGAACTACATCATCGGGGTTGAGCAGATATCTCATATCTGTGTCGCTGACCCAGACTACATGCACAAGGGCTTCTTGGGAGTCTGCGCAAATCACTGTGAATACGCGAGGGATTACATCGTCAGTTTCATGCTCACCAATAAGGACAAGGAGGCGATTCTCGTGCCTTATCATCCCGTGTAAGTCATCTGCGCTGCTATCCTTCCTTCGATTTCAATCATTCATTTGCACGGTGGAGGCTAATTAATTTGAGGACATATTTTGCGTAGCGGCGGGCGCGCCATCCTCATCATCCTCTACCCCCGATTCTCCCACGCTCTTTACTTGGACACGTTGAAGAACATTCACAAAAAGGATTACACCCACATCAAGGATGTTCTCAACAGTGCTATGTTTCACTACCAATCACTGGGTGGAGAGGTCAGGGACAAGAAGATGAGGGACGGCAGGGTCGCCTTCGGCCATAAGACCAACTTCTGCTACATCGAGCAACTGGACAATTCTCTTAATGATGGATTCTATGTCCTACAACACATGCTGGAGTACAGACGGGATCACCAGAACCTTCGCATGGCACCTTCTTCTGGCGATGCCCATATTCTCCAATGGGCAAAGGACATAGGAGATATCAAGGATCATCAACTTTGAGCTGAGTTCTATAACATCCAGCGCGAACTTGCCCAAATCATCATGAAGGAGGTCGTCAGAAAAACAAGGATGTTCTATGGAGAAGGACAAATGTCGCGGGAAGACGTCCGAACTTGGATAGCCTCTCAGCGTCTCGACCTGAAGCCTTTCACTAGGCTCGGGGACTATCTCCCTGACTTGGATGGATGGAACGACATGTTGGAGTGATTGTCGATATATGACAATGTGTCCGTTTAGTCCATACTTTCTATATGACAAAATTTTGTGTTATGCATGGGGAAACTTTACTTGTGATGTAATTAAACCATCCTCCTCCTCGACTAGCGAAAATCACTCTAGTTAGGGCATTTTTGGGTATGATGAACTTTGTTATTTATGCTTATCATATGTTGTTTTTATTTTTGCCAAGTCTGTCTCTTTCTGTTGCTCAACTATATATGTTGCATATCATCGACTCATGTGATGATGCAGGTGCATAGATCATAGATGGCGAAGAAGTGCTATGCCAGGAGTATGTATACGACAAGTGGCCGGAGTGTCAGGCCCTTCCGGTTTCCGAGCGACAGGCAGTAGTTAGTTTAGAAGTTCACGCTAATGCGAAAGAGGGATACGAACTCGTGTTCTCAAAGTGATAGCTCTTCTCGTGTATATCATTGTTTAGATGGATGACGATGTATTTGCATATCATTCGAGACTTGTATCACTATTTTCGAGATGATGACGAGAGACCACTTTGTGTTGGATGATGATTATGATGATGACATGATTTGATGAGACTAATTGTATGTATATGGTATGATTACATTTGTATGTGTATGATATGCTAAAGATTATTGTATAAAGCCTATTCAAATACAAAACAAATACAAAACAAATATGCAGGAAAAAAAACTAATAAATAAACTAGTAGTAGCGAGGGGGGAAATTTAGCAGTAGTGCCGCATTGTCAGTAGCGCGTCCCAGCAAACAGCGCTGCAGATAATATTAGTAGCGCCCTTTCCCAAAGAGCGCTATAGCTATTCATGTATAGCAGTAGCGTGGGACAACCGGCGCTACTGCTATACGTTAGCTGTAGGGCCTTATTAGTAGCGCCGGTGCCCGCGGTACTGAGAGGCCCAAAACCCTCGCTGCTGCTAGGCTTTTCCCTAGTAGTGTAAGTCTAAGCAATGTAAAAACATCAAAAATATACATTGGTCATCATTGATCTTTTTGTGTATAATCTAAATAGTCAACATGAATCCTCACTATACCTGTATAGGTATAGGCGAGGATTCATATTGCAACCACAAATCATACACATATAGTTCAATGAAGACCAAGTGCTCGAGATAGGTTGAGAAGCAACATATTTAAGGTGGTAAACACCTTGTTCGCTTAGCAGTATGGGACTAAACTTAATTAGTTGCGGTGATACTTAGAAGTAGCGAGTTTTGAGGAAACCCGCTGCTACTAAGTTCTTTAGGAGTAGCGCGTCCAAGGGAAGGGCGCTACTACTATATCTAGCCTGGAGGCAACACCGTGGCAATTATAGTAGTAGCGCTCTTTTCACCTAGAGCGCTACTGCTACTCAGTCATTAGTAGCGCGCTTTTCTGAAGCTCGCTACTGCTAATTAGTAGTAGCGCCTGTTTTTAGACCGTGCTGCTGCTAAGATTCTGTGTATAAGGTTTTCCCTAGTAGTGCAGGCTTGGGAGTAGGAATGACCTGCCCTTGAGCAGGCAGCCTATGCGAGATTTCGCTGGTCAAGAACCTGGCCTCTCTCAGCTTTACCACGTCCTCCTCTGTAATGGAGGAGGACATCCATCGGCCTCGAAGGTCGGAACCGGACATTGCCGAAGATCCGAAGTGCCTGAAATCTCGAGCCTTGGGTGTTGGAACTCGAGGAAAAAGGCGAACTCGTTTGAGATTGAAAGAAAGGAGTGAGGCCTTGGTCTCTTTATAAGAGGATGAATACCAAGGGCCTTCCCCGTAACCGTTTGGGACTCGCCTTTAATCGAGAAAACATGCCAACGGGCACTATTGGGTTACCCACGTCCGTATTGATGAGAATCCCGTAAATAAAGGGGACACGATCTCTTCTTCGACAAGACGTGCCAAGGAAACCACCTTGCTAAACACGCTGAGGTGGGACAGTAAAAACGATTCGAATAAAGGCTTGGCTGTGGCGTGATGTCACGCTACGGAATACGTCAGCAGATTAGATTTGTGTAAATATTATTCTCTCTATGGAAATATGTGGAAACTTATTTTGCAGAGCCGGACACTATCCTTGTGTTCAAAATCTTCTACGAAGTACTTGGAGGAGGAACCCGCCTTGCAATGCCGAAGACAATCCGCGCGTCGGACTCATCGTCATTGAAGCCTGGTTCAGGGGCTACTGAGGGAGTCCTGGATTAGGGGGTGTCCGGATAGCCGGACTATACCTTCGGCCGGACTCCTGGACTATGAAGATACAAGATTGAAGACTTCGTCCCGTGTCCGAAAGGGACTTTTCCTTGGCGTGGAAGGCAAGCTTTGCGATACGGATATATAGATCTCCTACCATTGTAACCGACTCTGTGTAACCCTAGCCCTCTCCGGTGTCTACGTAAACCGGAGGGTTTTAGTCCGTAGGACGAACAACAATCATACCATAGGCTAGCTTCTAGGGTTTAGCCTCCTTGATCTCGTGGTAGATCTACTCTTGTACTACCCATATCATCAATATTAATCAAGCAGGAGTAGGGTTTTACCTCCATCGAGAGGGCCCGAACCTGGGTAAAAACATCGTGTCCCTTGTCTCCTGTTACCATCCACCTAGACGCACAGTTCGGGACCCCCTACCCGAGATCCGCCGGTTTTGACACTGACAATAGGGGTTATGAGAGAAGACAAAAAAGGAGAAAGTCTCACATCGACGAGGCTAACCAATGGGCTATGGAGATGCCCATCAATTGATGTCAATGCAAGGAGTAGGGATAGCCATGCAACGGATGCACTAGAGCTATAAGTATATGAAAGCTCAACAAAAGAAACTAAATGGGTGTGCATCCAACTTGCTTGCTCATGAAGACCTCGGGCATTTGAGGAAGCCCATCATTGGAATATACAAGACAAGTTCTATAATGAAAATTCCCACTAGTATATGAAAGTGACAAAATGAGAGACTCTCTATCATGAAAATCATGGTGCTACTTTAAAGCACAAGTGTGGTAAAAGGATAGTAACATTGTCCCTTCTCTCTTTTTCTCTCATTTTTTTTATTTTTTTATTTGGGCCTTCTCTTTTTTTTTTCTTTTTTTGGCCTCTTTTTTTAGTCCGGAATCTCAACCCGACTGGTGGGGGAATGATAGTCTCCATCATCCTTTCCTCACATGGGACAATGCTCTAGTAATGAAAACTCATCACACTTTTATTTACTTACAACTCATGAATTACAAATCGATACTTAGAACAAAATATGACTCTATGTGAATGCCTCCGGCGGTGTACCGGGATATGCAATGAATCAAGAGTGACATGAATGAAAGAATTATGAATGGTGGCTTTGCCACAAATACAATGTCAACTACATGATCATGCAAAGCAATATGACAATGATGATGCGTGTCATAATGAACGGAATGGTGGAAAGTTGCATGGCAATATATCTCGGAATGGCTATGGAAATGCCATAATAGGTAGGTCTGGTGGCTATTTTGAGGAAGATATAAGGAGGTTTATGTGTCCACAAGAAGTAGACTGACTCCTTCTTGCATCTACTACTATTACCCCACACATCGACCGCTATCCAGCATGCATCTAGAGTATTAAGTTCATAAGAACGGAGTAACGGATTAAGAAAGATGACATGATGTAGAGGGATAAACTCAAGCAATATGGTATAAACCCCATCTTTTTATCCTCGATGGCAACAATACAATACATGCCTTGGTGCCCCTACTGTCACTCGGAAAGGACACCGCAAGATTGAACCCAAAGCTAAGCACTTCTCCCATTGCAAGAAAGATCAATCTAGTAGGCCAAACCAAACTGATAATTCGAAGAGACTTGCAAAGATAACCAATCATACATAATAAAATTCAGAGGAAATTCAAATATTGTTCATCGGTAAACTTGATCGTAAACCAACAATTCACAATTCATCGGATCTTGACAAACACACCACAAAAGAAGATTACATCGAATAGATCTCCAAGAGAAACGAGGAGAACTTTGTATTGAGATCCAAAGAGAGAGAACAAGCCATCTAGCTAATAACTATGGACCTGAAGGTCTGAGGTAAACCACTCAGACATCATCGGAGATGCTATGGAGTTGTTCTAGAAGCCCTCCGTGATCAGTGCCCCCTCCAGCGGAGCACCGTAAAAGACCCCAAGATGGGATCTCACGGGTACAGAAGGTTGCCGCGGTGGAAATAGGGTTTCGTTGTGCTCCTGGGTGTTTTAGGGGTATATGAGAATATATAGGAGGAAGAAGTAGCTCGGTGGAGCTACGAGGGGCCCACGAGGGTGGAGGGCGCGCCCAGGGGGGGTAGGCACGCCCCCCTGCCTTGTGGCCTCCTCGTATCTTTCTTGACGGCCACTCCAAGTCCTTTGGATCACGTTTGTTCCAAAAATCACGTTCCCGAAGGTTTCATTCCGTTTGGACTCCGTTTGGTATTCCTTTTCTGCGAAACACTGAAATAGGCAAAAAAACAGCAATTTGGGCTGGGCCTCCGGTTAGTAGGTTAGTCCCAAAAATAATATAAAAGTGAATAAATCCCATTAAACATCCAAAACAGATAATATAATAGCATGGAAAAAAAATTAAATTATAGATACGTTGGAGAAGTATCAAGACACCACGTGATGATCGGGTATGATAAGCTCTACGTTCACATACAACAGGTGCAAGCCAGTTTTGCACACGTAGAATACTCGGGTTAAACTTGATGAGCCTAACATATGTAGATATGGCCTCAGAACACTGAGATCGAAAGATCGAACGTGAATCATATAGTAGGTATGATCAACATAGTGATGTTCACCATTGAAAACTACTCCATCTCACATGATGATCAGACATGGTTTAGTTGATATGGATCACGTGATCATTTAGATGACTAGAGGGATGTCTATGTAAGTGGGAGTTCTTAAGTAATATGACTAATTGAACTTTAATTTATCATGAACTTAGTCCTGATAGTATTTGCAAATTATGTTGTATATCAATAGCTCGCAATGTAGTTCCCCGTTTATTTTTGATATGTTCCTAGAGAAAAACTATGTTGAAATATGATAGTAGCAATGATGCGGACTTGGTCCGTGATCTGAGGATTATTCTCATTGCTACACAGAAGTATTATGTCCTTGATGGACCGCTAGGTGACAGAACTATTGCTGGAGCAGATGCAGACATTATGAACATTTGACAAAGCTCGGTATGATGACTACTTGATAGTTTAGTGCACCATGCTTTACGGCTTAGAACCGGGACTTCAAAGACGTTTTGAACGCCGCAGAGCATATAAGATGTTCCAAGAGTTGAAATTGGTATTTCATACTCATGCCCGTGTTGAGAGGTATAAGGCCTCTGACAGTACTTTGCCTACAATATGGAGGAGAATAGATCAACAAGTGAGCATGTGCTCAGGTTGTCTGGGTACTACAATTGCTTGAATCAAGTGGGAGTTAATCTTCCAGATAAGATAGTAATTGTCAAAGTTCTCTAGTCACTATCACCAAGTTACTAGAACTTCGTGATGAACTATAATATGCGAGGGATGACGAAAGTAATTCTCGAGCTCTTCGTGATGCTGTAATCGGTGAAGGTAGAAATCAAGAAAGAGCATCAAGTGTTGATGGATAACAAGACCACTAGTTTCAGGAAAAGGGCAAAGGGATAGAAAGGGAGCTTCAAGAAGAATGACAAACAAGTTGTCTCTCCCATGAAGAAACCCAAATCTAGACTCAAGCCTGAAACTGAGTGCTTCTACCACTACTAGAAAAAGGGATGTTAGTGGCGCACCTATTTTCGCTATTAATGGCGCACTATAGGTGCGCCACTATTATCATGCCATTAGTAACAAATAGTAATGGCGCACCTTTGGTGCGCCATTAG
>NC_053022.1:431734952-431752097 GCF_003073215.2 Triticum urartu | reverse complement strand
GGGATCCTTGAGTATTTTTCTCTCCCTGGAAATCTCTCTCTCCCCCTTAACAACATCTGGGATCCTTGAGACTTTCTCTCCCCCTTAATACTTTTTCTCTCTTGGTGTGATCTCTCTTTCCTATAAGCTTTGATGTGATCTCTCTCTCCCCCTTTTACATCAATTTCCAAGAAGGTTTTTCCTGGAATCCGTCGAATAGGTTTGGTCCTTGAGATTCAGCACAAAGCAGAGGATAAAATTGTGATGCTTGTGGAGGACAAGATTCATTGAGTGGAGCTGGATCAGAAGAAATGTAGAACAAGTGGCAAACTGTTTTTCTGATTGCAAAGTCGGTGGCACCGAGTGGCACATTTCGGTGGTACCAAAAAGATTCGGTTGGACCGAAATTTGCAAGTTGGTGAGACCGAGTTTACACAGAGAAAAACACTTGTCACCTCAGCTCACTAGTCAAGTAAGATCGCACAAAGATTTGCAATGAATTAACTGAAGGATTTGCAAGAAATTTGATGTAGAAATATGCAGAACAAAACAAACAGGAAAAAGTGAAAGTTTCTAGATGAAGTTTTTTTTTTGTTAGAGAGAGAAGGAAACAAATATGCAAGGAACAAATGCAACAACTCAGAAAAGGACACAAGAGAACTTCATCTCGAATTGGGCGGTGACATAGTCACCTATGTTAGAGTATATTGACTTAGGAGTCAAGTGAGGACACTTGATCATAGGTCATACTCATCGTTTAAGCTCAAAATGGGGTTACCATTTTTCGTTTAAGCATCTTGATGTATTCACATCTTGTTGAGTTGCTTTGACTCATGTCTTGGAGTAAAGCTTCTCTAAGATGGAATGACATACCTTGGGTGGTGATGTGGTTCTTGCTCATGTAGTTGAACTTGTGTGGGTGCTCAGGGTTGATGTAGTTCATCAAGAGTTGGGAGCACCACTTGGAGTTTGAGTTCATCTACCTACATGGGTTAGTTCTTGCAAGGAAGAGCACTTGTGTATCCAAAACTGACAATCATGAAACTTAACATAGAATTTGTCAAAGGATATGTTTGAATGGTTTTGTGCTTCCTTGTCTTCAACCACTATTGTGTAGAGTCTTGGTGATGTAGAGATTGCTCAAGATATGAGTGAGTCGCAATCTCATGGAATTAGATTCAACCAAGCACCTACATGGGTTAGACAACATGCAAGGTGCAAATATATCCAAGACATAAGATAGTTATCATAAGAGATACATCATGGATTAGTTATACGCTCATGTCTTGCATGTAGCCAATGGAGTTTCTACTCCAAGTTCGAGGCATCAATGATGTTCAATTCTCCTCTCAACCTACAAAACACTTTCTCATCAAGCGGTTTAGTGAATATATCCGCTAATTGCTTATCGGTGCGAACATGCTTAAGATTGATGTCACCCTTAGCAACATGATCTCGAATGAAATGATGACGAACTTCAATATGCTTAGTTCGAGAATGTTGTACAGGATTATGACCAATTTTGATAGCACTTTCATTGTCACAAAGCAGTGGAACATGTTTCACATAAATCCCATAATCTTTAAGAGTTTGGGTCATCCAAAGTAATTGAGCTCAACATGAACCAGCGGCAATGTATTCCGCTTCGGCGGTGGATAAGGATACCGAGTTTTGTTTCTTGGAAGACCAAGACACAAGAGATCTACCAAGAAATTGACAAGTACCCGAAGTGGACTTTCTATCAACCTTGTCTCCGGCATAATCTGAGTCGGAGTAGCCAACAAGATCAAAAGAAGACCTCTTAGGATACCAAATGCCAAAATTTGGTGTATGGATTAAATATCTCACTATCCTTTTCACAGCCTTAAGATGACAATCTTTAGGAGCAGCTTGATATCGTGCACACATGCACACACTTAGCATAATGTCGGGACGTGAAGCACATAGGTATAACAATGAACCAATCATAGAGCGATAAACCTTTTGATCAACAGGTTCACCATCTTTGGTCAAATCATTATGTCCACTAGTAGGCATGGGTGTAGACATACCTTTGCATTCTTGCATATTGAACTTCTTGAATAAGTCCTTGGTGTACTTTGTTTGAGAGACAAATGTACCTTCCTTAGTTTGCTTGATTTGCAACCCGAGAAAGAATTTGAGTTCACTCATCATAGACATCTCAAACTTCTCTGACATTAGCTTTCCAAACTTTTCACTAAAGAGAGGGTTAGTTGAACCAAATATGATGTCATCAACATAAATTTGGCATACAAATAGTTCTCCATTAACCCTTTTAGTAAAAAGAGTAGAATCAATTTTACCAATTTCAAAAACCACTTGTAGTAAGGAACTTGGTCAAGCATTTATACCATGCTCTAGGAGCTTGTTTAAGACCATAAAGAGCTTTGTGAAGTTTGTAAACATGATTTAGTTTCTTAGGATTGACAAAGCCGGGAGGTTGTTTGACATAAACTTCCTCCTCTATTTCTCCATTTAGAAATGCACTTTTAATGTCCATTTGGTACAAGGTGATATTATGGTGATTAGCATAGGCAAGTAGGATGCAAATGGACTCAAGTATAGCAACGGGAGCATACGTCTCACCATAGTCCATACCTTCGACTTGTGTGTATCCTTGGGCGATGAGACGTGCTTTGTTGCGGACCACTTGTCCATCTTCATCTTGCTTGTTGCGAAACACCCATTTGGAAGCAAAAAAATTAATGCGGTTGGACATGTGATGTTGTTTATCCCGTAAGTGCAAAAAAATTGTTAAGGAAGCAAAAAAAGTAATGCGGTTCACTTCTTGATAGTGTTGTGGTTCATTTACACCCGATGTGAAGTGCACTCTACTTTCTCGTCCTTCAAAAAATTACGTTTGAATAAAAAGAAACCATGCAGTTCTCTTACCCGTCTAATGCAGTGCAGTTTTCATTCGATGCAGTGCGGTTTTCAATCGGATGAAGTACCCACGTCGATTTGGGTGTCGAGAAAAACAGAGTGTCCGCATTTCGGTAAATTTGAAAATCCTCTTAAACTGTAAAGAATTATAGAGAGTGTTCTACATGAAAAAGTCGTGCCTCGTCGATATCTTTCCAACGGCGTATCGTTTGAAACATTCCAATCAGCGGTTTGTAAAAATTTCGTGAAAAACGGCCGCTGCCACTCGTCGTTTGCCGCACGATTTTCAAAATTAACTTAAAACCATAAGGAATCTCAAAAAAATTTCAACATATGAAAGTTGCGCCTCGTACGTAGCGTTTCAACGGTATATTACACCTTGTTTCGACAAACGGTTAAACAACTAGAGAGAAAACAGTACCAAAAAATTTGATTTTTTTTTGAAAAACAGAATTCCGCTATTTAGTAAATTTGAAACTGCTCTTAAACCATAACGAATTAGAGAAAACAATAGTTATGAAAAAGATGCGCCTCAATGATATCTATCCAACGGTGTATCATTTGCCTCATTCCGACGAGTAGTTTAGAAAAAAAAGCGAAAAAACGCTCGCTGCCACTCTTTGTGGGCCGCACCGTTTTTCAAACTGCTCTTAAACCACGGGGAATCTCAAAAAGTGTTCAACATGGCGAAGTTGCGCATAATTCGTAGCTTTCCAACGATATATTACACGCCTCGTTCAGATAAACGGTTAAAAAATTAGAGCGAAAACAGTACCGGAAAAACACTACGCGCAGTTTTTTTCTGACACAAAGTTCACTAGTCTCTGTAATGCAGTTGTAGGATCTAGAAGTAGATGTGTCTAGAGGGGGGGTGATTAGACACTTAGTGCTAAAGTTGCAATTTTTAATATTTTTCGGTTTAAGTGGAGTTTAGGCACAATTTCAACACACACAATAATATCAGGCAAACATGCAAAGAGTATATGAGCAGCGAAATGTAAAGCATGCAACTTGCAAGAATGTAAAGGGAGGGGTTTGGAAAGATCAAACGCAATTGGAGACACGGATGTTTTTCCCGTGGTTCGGATAGGTGGTGCTATCCTACATCCACGTTGATGGAGACTTCAACCCACGAAGGGTAACGGTTGCGCGAGTCCACACAGGGCTCCACCCAAGGGCAACGGTTGCGCGAGTCCACGAAGGGCTCCACCCACGAAGGGTCCACGAAGAAGCAACCACCCACAAAGGGTCAACGAAGAAGCAACCTTGTCTATCCCACCATGGCCATCGCCCACGAAGGACTTGCCTCACTAGCGGTAGATCTTCACGAAGTAGGCGATCTCCTTGCCCTTACAAACTCCTTGGTTCAACTCCACAATCTTGTCGGAGGCTCCCAAGTGACACCTAGCCAATCTAGGAGACACCACTCTCCAAGAAGTAACAAATGGTGTGTAGGTAATGAACTCCTTGCTCTTGTGCTTCAAATGATAGTCTCCCCAACACTCAATTCTCTCTCATAGGATTTGGATTTGGTGGAAAGAAGATTTGAGTGGAAAGCAACTTGGGAAGGCTAGAGATCAAGATTCATATGGTAGGAATGGAATGTCTTGGTCTCAACACATGAGTAGGTGGTTCTCTCTCAGAACATATGAGTTGGAATGATATGTGTGTTCTGATGGCTCTCTCACTGAATGAGAAGGAGGTGGAGGGGTATATATAGCCTCCACACAAAATCCAACCGTTACACAGTTTTCCAATCTCGGTGGGACCGAATCAATAAACTCGGTCGGACCGAAAATGTAAACCTAGTGACCGTTAGTGATTTTGGTGGGACCGACTGGATCAACTCGGTGGGACCGATGTGCTAGGGTTAGGGTAAATCCAAAACTCGGTTTGACCGATTACTCAAACTCGGTGGGACCGATTTGGGTAATAAGTGAAACTGAGATTTGGTCAAGCAAACTCGGTGGGACCGATTGCATATCTCGGTGGGACCGGGAATATTGCAATGGGTAACAGAGAGTTTGCAAGCCCATCTCGGTGAGACCGAGATCCCATCGGTGAGACCGAGCTGATTAGGGTTTGGCAGTGGCTTTTGACAAGTGAAACTCGGTGGCGCCGGATAGGGAGAATCGGTAGGACCGAGTTTGGCTTGGGTTTTAGGTCATATGTGGAAGTGGGAAAGTAGTTGAGGATTTTGGAGCATATCATTAAGCACATGAAGCAAGAGGCTCATTAAGCAACACCTCATCCCTTCTTGATAGTATTGGCTTTTCCTATGGACTCAATGTGATCTTGGATCACTAAAATGTAAAAGTGAAGGGTCTTGAGCTTGAAGCTTTAGCCAATTTCTTGTCCTTAGCATCTTGAAGGAGTTCCCACAACCTTTAGTCCATGCCACTCCATTATTGAACTTATCTGAAACATGCTAGATAGAAGTGTTAGTCCAACAAGAGATATGTTGTCATCAATTATCAAAACCACCTAGGGAGCACTTGTGCTTTCAGTAGTGCTTTTCGTAAAGAAAGTGCAGTGCCCTCGCGTTGAGCATGCATTGCGGAAGTATTCTGATAATATTATCATAATAGACGGACTGTGTGTGTATATATATATATACATAAACACTATTCTAATCACGGGATCAGAATAATATTCTGATCACAACCTGACCTGCCCCGCTAGTAGTATGTTGTACTTCCCTGGGAACTAGGTTGAACTTCCGCCAACATTACCGAAATGGGGCTTGCGATATACCGTTGGAAAGCTATGGACACCAGTATCATGACCCAAGTTAAATTTTTTACAAAATGTAAGCGGTTTAAGAGTAGTTTTGAAAACCGTTTTTCCTTCGCACAAACAACATGAATCGTATTTTCGATCGCATTTCTAAACCGTTTATCGGAATGAGGCATATAATATGGCGTTGGAAAGCTACTGCAAAACCGCTCCTTCCACATGTTGAAAGTTTTCTCTAATTCCCTATGGTTAAAGAGTAATTTGGAATAACATAAAATTTCGTAAACCGAACAGCTGAGTTCATTTTTTTGACGTCATTTATAAATGGCTAATCCAATGGAGGCATATGATATGGCGTTGGAAAGCTTATGAAAATGCGCTACTTTTTCATCTTGAATTTTTTTTTCTAATTTTGAATGGTTTAAGAGTAATTTAGAAAATGGTTCAAGTCCTACCGAGTTTGTATTTTCGAGCTAATTTTTTAATGGTGCGTCCGAATGCTGCAAATGATATGGCGTTGGAAAGCTTGAACAAATGCGAAACTTTTTGGTATGTATTGTTTCTCCCAATTCTTTACGGTTTTAAGTCAGTTTCGAAAATGGCCAAAAAAGTATTTTCGCCGTAATTTCTACAAACTTTATTGGAATTGGGAAAATAATATACCGTTGAAAAGCTACGGAAAATGTGAAACTTTTTCATGTTGATGGTTTTATCTGATTCTTAGCCATTTTCAAGTAATTTCGAAAATGGTGAGATCATTCGTTCTGCCTTTATCGCGAAACAGATTCTTCGAAAATGCACCGCATGAAGAACCTGAACTTCTCAGCGCGTGTACCTGAACTTTACTCTGTTTTTCACGTGATTTTTTTGCCCGTAGCTCTCCATCCACTCACCGGAACACTCACCGGAATTGAGCAAGTAATATACCAGTGGAAAGCTGATGTAAACATGCAACTTTCCCGTGTTGATTGTTTTTTATACTCGCCACTATTTTTAAAAAAATCACCTCAAATTCATTCACTATAGTAGTCGAACTTCCTGCTGTTTTCACGTTGAACTTCTGTGACGTATTTTCATTTGTAGTTTTCTCATCCATTTTGTTAGTGTTACACAAATTATTTTCTTTTTGTACAAACCTCTCTCACAATATTTTTTTTAACTTTGTCCGACAGAGGACTTGAACTTACACAAATGATATTCTTGTCGTTTTGAAGTAAATTAGAGAAATGATGAGATCATTATTTCTGCATTCATCGCGAATGGAAATGCACTACGTGAAGTAGTTGAACTTCTCGGGCATGTCTGTTTGAACCTCACTCTGTTTTTACATGTAATTGAACGTCGGACGTCTTGCACTAGAGTCCTCGAACTTCACCAAGAGAAGCATGTGAACTTCTTGCAACAAACGTTTTAGGCTTTTAGTTTTACATTCTTTTATTTTCACCAGAAATGCATTCCGTGTAGTAGTTGAACTTCCCATTATTTTTTCCTTGAACTTCTGTCACTCGCTCGTTGGCGGATTTTGCTCTTGGGTCGTGATGAACTTGCGTTTTTGCAATTTTACTGCCTGATTTGTTTGACCTGAACTTCCTTCAGTGCTAGGTTGAACTTCCGCCAACATTGCCCAAATGGGGCTTGCTATATACCGTTGGAAAGCTATGGACACCAGTATCATGACCCAAGTTAAACTTTTGGCAAAATATGAGCAGTTTAAGAGCAGTTTTGAAAACCGTTTTTTCTTCATACAAAAAACGTGAATCATATTTTCGATCGCATTTATAAACCATTTATTGGAATGAGGCAAATAATATGACGTTGGAAAGCTGCTGCAAAACAGCTCCTTCCATATGTTGAAAGTTTTCTCTAATTCCCTATGGTTAAACAATAATGAGGCAAATCTCGTAAAAGTTTTTCATCTGAAATTCATTCAGTGCAGTAGTTGAATTTCCTGCTGTTTTCATGTTGAACTTCTGTGATGTTTTTTTATTTGTAATTTTCTCATCCATTCATCAGTGTTACACAAATGATATTCCTTTTGTACAAACTTCTCTCACAATAATTTTTTTAAAAGAGCACTTGCTTAATTTTTTGAACCACTTTGTGTATTTTTAGAAATGGGAAAAATTCGAGTATTTTTTAGTAAATGTCGAACTTCTTGGTTATTTCGAACTGAACTTCTTGGTCTTTTCTTTAGCAATGGGAAAAAATCAAGTTTTTATAGTAAATATTTGAACTGCTCCATTTTTTGAAATTGAACTTCTTGGTTTATTATTTAGTATCGAGGAAAATCTGAGTTTTTCATGTACATTGAACTATTAATTTTTTTAAAAATTGAACTTCTTGGTCGTTACATCTGAACTTCTCCTGTACAATACTGTTCGTCACACCTAAACTTTCAAAATCACCCTTTTTTATTTCGAATAAAGAGTTGCTTTTTATTTTAATAAACTTCGAGCTTCTATGTTAATTTAATTTGAACTTCTTAGTTTTATTCCAAAAATAATATAGTTTTTATATAAGCACCAAATTTTTAATTAAACTTTTTTGGACTAAAGCTATTCTCAAATTGCACAAAGACACACATTAGCAATCACAAACTTTCTCAAACTGCTCACATGGTTCTCAAATTTTTTGGACCGAAGCATTACAAATGAAACACATGAGCGCACACATATCGAACAGAAGTTGTTCTAAAAACAGAGAAAAACATCTAACTGAAGCAGCTGCCCGACATTTTCGGTCATCAGGGCTCCTCAACAATGTGCTGCTGTCAATCATTTGCCGAACATACACACACATATGGCGGCTCTCTTTATCTTGTACTCCTAATAAAATTGAAATTGTTGCTGCTGGTACAGTGGAAGTATACCATCACTGATGTACTATTTTGAATCGGCATGGAGGCTTGTCATTATTCCAAGGATCGAAGGCATATGGTAATTAATGGCGATTGACACACTGAGAAGTACATAAGCATTTTTTATACTACATACTATGATTCAGAGAATGCTATGACTGTTGAACATATCCTTGAACTGAAAATGGCCCATATTATCTTCCAACATACCACTGAATTGAAATATGTGTGAATTTGTCCACTAGTTACTAAGGTTCCTGACAAAAAGATCATCCTTTTATTCATATTGCAGACTGAATCATACAAAGGAAACAGAGAGTTTATCTTGAGATGCACCTGCTGCTACCTGTAGCGATGAGAGATAGAGGGCAATTCAGCAAAGGGTGTGGCGACCTCTCCTTGTGGAAATCAGATATGCACCTGCTGCTTCCAGTTGCTCGTGCTTATGCTCGAGTGGAGGGCCATGGCTGTACTAGATAGGAGCGACATCGGTAGAGCGGTGGGAGGGAAGGGGCAACACCGAAGGCGACACACCAGCGACGGATTTGGCCGCAGCTCTAGCTTGTGAACTTCGTGTAGCGTGGCAGTCGACCTGTAGGAGCATGGGGAGACCTGGATAGGATTTGCTCCGTGGTGGGGCGATGCTGCAGTGGGGATCTGTGGCGGCGCCAGCACATGCGGTCCCTGGAGGGTAGTTGGCCGAGCCTCGGTCATCAGGAGGAGTTGGGAAGCGGTGTGTGTTCGGAGGGATGTTGGCGCATCCGAGAAGAAGAAGAGGAGGCGGCTGGAGGCATGCCGGAGAGGAGGTGCCGGGGCTGGGGGTGGCGGCGGGAGGTGTGCCAGAGAGAAGGTACTGGGGCTAGGGCGGCGGTGCCTGGGGTTGCAGGTGGCGGCGGCTCGCGAGGTTGCCGGGGGCGCGTCGACGCTCGGGCTTGTAGGCGGCGGCGGCTCGCAAGGTTGCCGGGGACGACGGCGCTCGGGGTTGCAGGGGGCGGCTGCGCCCAGGGTTGCAGGAGGCAGCGGCACTCGTGGTTGCAGGGGGCGGCGACGCCCGGGGTTGCAGGCTCGCAAGGTTGCCGGCGGCGGCGGCGCGTTCGGTCGGTGGCACGGCGTGGGTGGGGAGTTCGGGAACGCCTCTTCGGCCCCTATATGGAGAGCTGTGATCCAAATAGTTATTCTAATCCCGGGATTAGAATAGTGCCACTCTCTATATATATATGTATATATATATGTATATACATCTGGGCTATTCTGTTATTCTGTTACACTTCTTGAACTGTGTGGTTTGCAGGTTGGACTGACGTAGTTTTCCTCCTGAACTGATCTTCCTGTGTGTACAACGGGCGGAAACAAGGGATGCAACATGGAGCTTCCGGGCGTTCTTCGGCGCGATGCTGAGGGCTAATCGTTGCTAGAAGAGACATATAAGTGGTCCCGCACGTGCGCGCGCTCACCTGGTCGTGTTTTGTGATCTGTAGTCACCGGAGGTCACGGCGTGGGTATTTTGGCGGCAGACGTGTTCTGGGCATTGGTGTTTACGGTGGTGTTCGTAGGCCTCAATTTACGTCCTGTTTGTTGTTTTTGATGTGGGAATTATCGGTATGTTAGAGTTTTTGGATATTAATTTCACTTTTAATTTCTGATTACATGTTTTGGTGTTCTTGGTCGTTTTCCACGTCCGCCATGTAAATGTGTTCTTCTTTTTCTGTTGTTTTACTTTCGAATTGGTGTTGCAGGGAGAGTTATGAGGATTGTATGAAAAGATTTGCGTTGTCAAGTTTGCTTCTTTTGTGTTGTTTCTATCCTGGATTCCCATGTTATTTAGTCGTTGGCGGAGGTGGTGTATGGCGGTTGACTGTAGGCTCTGATTTTTCTTGTAATTTGGTCAAACTGTGTAATTAAGTTTTGTGTTTTTCAGTGTTTGTTTTGAATTGCTGCTGTATGTGTAGTTGGACTGCTGCGTGTCAAAGTTGTGTTACTGCGCATTGACATTGGAACTGGCTGCCTACCGATACTTCTGCACTTTGATTATAAAGCCCGAGGCCTCTGTCACTTTTCATTCTACCAGCTGCAATCAAAGAATAGCAAGATGGATCCTGAGTTGGGAGATGTCACAGAGGAGGAGGGGGATGCCGTCGATGTGAGGGCTGCAGTAGCGGAGCAGAGGAGGAGGAGGAGGCGCAGGTGCAGGCAGATGGCACGATGTGCTGCCGAGGAGGAACTGGAGGCAGAGTTCAACAGACGCCTTGCGTGCGAGGTGATGGATACTTGCAATTCCAATGAATTGGAGCTTCTTTTCCCAGAGGGTAGGGGAAGGAACCATATTCAGATCATCAGTTGGGCTAGGGCGAGAGCAGCCACGGCTCCACATCCATCCACCAGGGCCAAATGGCGTCGTTTCTTTGATCGTTATGACTGAAGTAGTGAAGATTATGTTTTTAAGTTTTTTGTTGTGAGGGAACAGATGTTTTGAATGACTAAATGAATTGAACTGTTTTATCTCTGAATGTGTTGTTTTATCTTCATATGTCGAACTGCTTGTTTGTCAGAAGTTGAACTGATTTGCGGCCAAATGTTGCATGGCTTGTATAATAACTATTTCCTACCAGCTGGCTACCCACCTGCCTATTTATTATTTTTATAATCTGCGAGTCTCCCTGGCTATAAATTCTATCCATTTGTGTGTGGTGTGTGGCTCAGTCTCCCTGTCCTTTTTCTTCCTTCTTCCAGAATTAGATCTAGGTTCCGCCCTCTTCTCTTTGTTGTTTTCTTTCCCTGTTCATGTGAGTTCCATGGAGGATTGTTCCTGCGGATGCCTGGCAGAGATGGCGCGCATAGCTGATGACTATGTGTACGAATCTGGTTTGGAGCTCACCCAGACTCAGTGGCGTGGACAACTTTCTTCTCTGCTGTACTGCAACCATGGGTTTCATGCGCCATATGTTTGTCGCCTGACGGTTGGTGACTTGAAGGAATCATGGGTATGTGTTTCTATTCGTTTTGTTTTCTACTTTTTTGTAGTTCTCTTTTTGAATCCCATGCACTGGATCTATAGTTTAGTGTTATGAATAGTTTGTCTATATTTTTTTATTTGGTTTTGTCAGGTTTTAACAGTAGGGATTTATGTTTGTATTTGTTCATTACTACACAGTTTTTATCCATTTTTGTATAATCCTTTATCTGTTTTTGTCAGATGTTTTTACTGTAGGTGTGTTGATATGTATATTTCTTCAGTTTAGTCAGTTCGCCTGACTAGTCAGTTGTGTGTTATTGTTTTGATTCAGATTTTTTTCTTTTCAGTTTGTTATGCAAACCGTTCATATATCTGTGTAAAAATTTAGTTATGTCAGATGTTCACTTTTGTTTTGTACTCCCATGCCCATTTGCAGAAAATGTCACCCAGGATCAGGATTGTTGCTCCTAGTTCCGGTGTTCTGAAGATGGAGACTTCAGACAAAAATGGGTATCAGTTGATGGAAGTTGCCTACCACATCGACTTTGATGGTTACATCAACCTAACTACTGGGTGGAAGGAGTTTGTTGCAGAGTCTGGATTTGAGGATGGTGATGTGGTTATGGTTATGTTCTCCGGGATGACTCTCTGACATTCAGAATTTATGTGATGTAGGTTTAAATGTGTTAAATGACGCCGGTTTGTGAGATTTGTGTGTGGTTGATTATGTTGCAGTATTTTTTCTTTAAACCTTCTGCATGTGAGATGGTTGAATTCTATTGTATTATCAGATGGTTTGGAACAACTCATGTAATGCTTTTCCTATCTGTTTTGCTCAAGTATAACTGCTTTATTTATATTTTTTTATATTAGTACTTGAACAATTCTATAGTTGAACCGATGGGCATTCTTTGTTTTGACTGGTATATTTTCATGCACATAGCTCGGAGAAGGAACTATACGCTGATGATGTTTGTAGAACCCCTTTTTTTGGGTTCGAGATTGCTGAACTTACATTCTGTTAATGATAGTACTGAACTATTTTAGGTTGTCAATTACCAATCAATTTTTTTTGTTGTATAACATTTTTTTCTATCTTTTTTAGATGAATTTTGGATCACATTTTTTTTACAGTTAAATAATGATATTTCTAGTATTTTTTTACAATTAGAAGATTTTTATCTTTGCTGCACAATATTTTTTACTTGAACTTTATGAATTGTAGTAGTTGAACTTTTTATAATTTTGCTTCTGAAATTTTTATTTACAAATTTCTACGTTTAATTTTCCAAAAAATATATGTATTTCTATTTTTTTTGGTTCTTACATTTAAGATGTGTTTGAACATTTGACATTATTTTTTTGAACTTATTTCTTGTAGGTTTTTTTAAATATCTGCATTTTTTTGTCGTGTGTGATCTGCTGGAATTTTGTAATGGGGTGAAGTACTGTGTTGGGCCATCTGGCTGAGTCGTTGTTTTCGGCCCATTTAGCTCGTCCGTGCGGCTGTGCAGCGCGGCTTGCGCGTGCGCTATGGGTTTAGTCCCACCTCGCTAGTCGAGGGGGTTCTAGACCAGTTTATAAGCGCAGGCGAGGCTCACCGGTCGAACTCCTCTGAAAACTTACCGGAGCGCTTATACACGATGCTCGCTCTCTCTCTCTTTGACCTGTGGGCCCTGATCGGTGGGCCCTGCGTTGTGTGGACTACTAGGGATTCACCTATGGGCTCGAGTTCAAGTTACCTAGCAGCGTCAGGGCCTGCGCCTGTCCTTGGGTGGTCAATTTTTTCCTTTTTTTGTTGTTTGATTGTAGTACTTGACTCCACCAGTAAATTGGACCCATACTTTTATGATCCTTGGGCGTCAATTTTTTTGTTTGAATCTAGTACTTGGCTCCACCAGTAAATTGGACTGATACTTTTTTGTTCTAGTTCTTGTGAGTTTTGTTCTAGGAACGAGCCATAACATGACTTGCCCCCCGCACCGAACCGCACCAAAGGGCATAGTTCTACTGACACATCTTCCTTGTATGGACTTGCACCCATTTATCTATCTTTTAGGGGTGCGTCGGTGCGTGTGGGTGCGTGTGTGTGTGGGGGGGGGGGGGAAACAGAATAACCGCACTGTGCCTGTCAAACGAGCGCACTGCCGCGTTAGCGCGAGGCCGAGCTGGGGGGGAGGGACCCCCCTCCCCCATCCCGGCGAGGCCGACCCAGGAACGAGTCGTAGCAGGCGACGCCGCGGCGTCGCATGCGGAGGCGAGTCCGTAACATGACTTGCCCCATTATCTATCTTAGGGGTGTGTGGGTGCGTGTGGGGGGTGGGGGAACAGAATAACCGCACTGCCCCTCGGTGCATAGTTGTATTGACACATCTTCCTTGTATGGACTTGCCCCCCATTATCTATCTTTTAGGGGTGTGTGGGTGCGTGTGGGTGCGTGTGGGGGGGGGGGACAGAATAACCGCACTTGCCCTCGGTGCATAGTTGTACTGACACATCTTCCTTGTATGGACTTGCCCCCATTATCTATCTTAGGGTTGTGTGGGTGTGTGTGGGGGGGAATAGAATAACCGCACTGCGCCTGTCAAACGAGCACACTGCCGCGTTAGCGCGAGGCCGAGCCGCGGGGATAGGGGGGTCGGGACCCCCCTCCCCCATCCCGGCTCGGCCGAGCCAGGAATGAGCCGTAGCAGGCGACGACGCGGCGTGCCGCGGCGTCGCATGCAGAGGCGAGTCTGTAACATGACTTGCCCCATTATCTATCTTAGGGGTGTGTGGGTGCGTGCGTGTGTGTGTGTGGGGGGGGGGGACAGAATAACCGCACTGCCCCTCGGTGCATAGTTGTACTGACACATCTTCCTTGTATGGACTTGCCCCCATTATCTATCTTTTAGGGGTGTGTGGGTGGGAAACAGAATCACCGCACTGCCCCTCGGTGCATAGTTGTACTGACACATCTTCCTTGTATGGACTTGCCCCCATTATCTATCTTAAGGGTGTGTGGGTGGGGAAACAGAATCACCGCACTGCCCCTCGGTGCATAGTTGTACTGACACATCTTCCTTGTATGGACTTGACCCCATTATCTATCTTAGGGGTGTGTGGGTGCGTATGGGGGTACAACAGAATAACCGCACTGCGCCTGTCAAACGAGCGCACTGCCGCGTTAGCGCGAGGCCGAGCCGGGGGGAGGGGGGAGGGACCCCCGGTCCCCCATCCCGGCGAGGCCGAGCCAGGAACGAGCCGTAGCAGCCGACGACGCAGCATGCCGCAGCGTCGCATGCGGAGGCGAGTCCGTAACATGACTTGCCCCATTATCTATCTTAGGGGTGTGTGGGTGCGTGTGTGTGTGGGGGGGGAACAGAATAACCGCACTACGCCTGTCAAACGAGCGCACTGCCGCGTTAGCGGCTCGGCCTCGCCGGGGGGGGAGGGGGGAGGGACCCCCTCCCCCATCCCGGCGAGGCCGAGCCAGGAACGAGCCGTAGCAGGCGACGGCGCGGCGTGCCGCGGCATCGCATGCGGAGACGAGTCCGTAACATGACTTGCCCCATTATCTATCTTAAGGGTGTGTGGGTGAGTGCGGGGGGGGAGGGGGGGGACAGAATAACTGCACTGCCCCTCGGTGCATAGCTGTACTAACACATCTTCCTTGTATGGACTTACCCCCATTATCTATCTTAGGGGTGTGTGGGTGCGTGTGGGGGGGAAACAGAATAACCGCACTGCCCCTCGGTGCATAGTTGTACTGACACATCTTCCTTGTATGGACTTGACCCCATTATCTATCTTAGGGGTGTGTGGGTGCGTATGGGGGTACACAGAATAACCGCACTACGCCTGTCAAACGAGCGCACTGCCGCGTTAGCGCGAGGCCGAGCCGGGGGGAGGGGGGTCGGGACCGCCCTCCCCCATCCCGGTGAGGCCGAGCCAGGAATGAGCCGTAGCAGGCGACGATGCGGCGTGCCGCGGCGTCGCATGCAGAGGCAAGTCCGTAACATGACTTGCCCCATTATCTATCTTAGGGGTGTGTGGGTGTGTGTGGAGGGGAAACAGAATAACCGCACTGCGCCTATCAAATGAGTGCACTGCCGCGTTAGCGCGAGGCCGAGCCGGGGGGGAGGGGGGTCGGGACCCCCCCTCCCCCATCCCGGCTCGGCCGAGCCAGGAATGAGCCGTAGCAGGCGACGATGCTGCGTTCCGTGGCGTCGCATGCGGAGGCGAGTCCGTAACATGACTTGCCCCATTATCTATCTTAGGGGTGTGTGGGTGCGTGTGGGTGCGTGTGGGGGGAAACAGAATAACCGCACTGCCCCTCGGTGCATAGTTGTACTGACACATCTTCCTTGTATGGACTTGCCCCCATTATCTATCTTAGGGGTGTGTGGGTGCGTGTGGGGGAGGAACAGAATAACCGCACTGCGCCTGTCAAACGAGAGCACTGCCGCGTTAGCGCGAGGCCGAGCCGGTGGGGAGGGGGGTCGGGACCCCCCCTCCCCCATCCTGGCTCGGCCAAGCCAGCAACGAGCCGTAGCAGGCAACGACGCGGCGTGTCGCGGCGTCGCATGCGGAGGCGAGTCCGTAACATGACTTTCCCCATTATCTATCTTAGGGGTGTGTGGGTGCGTGTGGGGGAGGGGGGGGGAACAGAATAACAGCACTGCCCCTCGGTGCATAGTTGTACTGACACATCTTCCATGTATGGACTTGCCCCCATTATCTATCTTTTTGGGGTGTGTGGGCGCGTGTGGGGAGGGGAACAGAATAACCGCACTGCGCCTGTCAAACGAGCGCACTGCCGCGTTAGCGCGAGGCCGAGCCGGGGGGGGGGGGGGTCGGGCCCCCCCTCTGCCACCCCGGCGGGGCCGAGCCAGGAATGAGCCGTAGCAGGCGACGACGCGGCGTGCCGCGGCGTCGCATGCGGAGGCGAGTCCGTAACATGACTTGCCCCCGCACCGTATCGCACCGAGGGGCATAGTTGTACTGACGCATCATCCTTGTATGGACTTGCTCCTGCGTCCCAGTGCACCGAGGGGCATAGTATTTGCCTCCCTTATCTTATCTATATTTTTTTGGTGAAAAACCAGCACCGTTATGAATTATTATTTCATTTGTACGTTTTGATAATTTTGTTTGTACTGTTGTGAGTTATTATTTGTATTTTAGCTGTTTGTTTTCTCCCTCTATATTAATATTTTTATTGTATTTACTTTTTTTGTATTTATTTTTTGCTATTATCTTTGGTAATTGCCCAGAGATAGTGGGCTTCGCCACTGTTGTGGGATTTAGCCGTCTGTTTTCTCCCACTCACCTTTTAACCTCCGCTCTCCCCCGTTGCGCTCCGCTCTCCTCTCCAAATCGATTCCTTCTTCATTCCCCTCTTCTTGCAGAGAAGTTGCTTCGCCGCGGGAGCATCGGCCGGCGGGTTGAACCCCAGGGGTGGAGATCTGGGTGCTCTTTTTGCTTCTTTTGGTGTTCGATTGACTTCCCTTGCGTCCTCTTATGTACAGATTTTCCCTCTATTTCTTAGCTCTTGCTCTCTTGCTGTTTCAGGCTTGATTCGCTAGGGTTCCTTTGCTCTTGAACGAGTGATTGGCGACATTTATACTCGATTCCGTAGCGGATTTTGTGTTTGCTTGTAAGAGTTTTGCTTTGTATGGCGTGCTTCATTTCTGAAATAGGCCAGAGCCCTAATTTTTGTTCATGTGTCTTGCAG
>NC_053022.1:431694983-431733557 GCF_003073215.2 Triticum urartu | reverse complement strand
TATTGCTTTCTTCATGACTTATACATGTTCCTATGACTATGAGATTATGCAACTCTCGAATACCGGAGGAACACTTTATGTGCTACCAAACGTCACAAACTGGGTGATTATAAAGGTGCTTTACAGGTGTCTCCGATGGTACTTGTTGAGTTGGCATAGATCAAAATTGGGATTTGTCACTCCGATTGTCGGAGAGGTATCTCTGAGCCCTCTCGGTAATGCACATCACTATAAGCCTTGCAAGCAATGCAGCTAATGAGTTAGTTGTGGGATGATGTATTACGGAACGAGTAAAGAGACTTGCCAGTAACGAGATTGAACTAGGTATTGAGATACCGACGATCGAATCTCGGGCAAGTAACATACCAATAACAAAGGGAACAACGTATGTTGTTATGCGATTTGACCGATAAAGATCTTCGTAGAATATCTAGGAGCCAATATGAGCATACAGGTTCTGCTATTGGTTATTGACCGGAGACGAGTCTCGGTCATGTCTACATAGTTCTCGAACCCGTAGGGTCCGCACGCTTAACGTTCGGTCACGATCGGTAATATGAGTTTATGTGTTTTGATGTGCCGAAGGTAGTTCGGAGTCCCGGATATGATCACGGACAAGACGAGGAGTCTCGAAATGGTCAAGACATAAAGATCGATATATTGGATGACTATGTTTGGACTTTGGAAGGGTTCCGAACAAGTTCAGACAAATACCGGAGTACCGGGCGGTTACCGGAACCCCCCGAGGAGTGTAATGGGCCTATTGGGCCTTAGTGGAGAAGAGGAGGGGCAGCCAGGGCAGGCCGCATGCTCTCTCCCTCTAGTCCGAATTGGACAAGGAGGGGGGCGCCCCCCCCCCTTTCCTTCCCCCTCTCTCCTACTCCTACTCTTGGAAGGGTTGGAGTCCTACTCCCGGTGGGAGTAGGACTCCCCTTGGGGCGTGCCTAGGAGGGCCGGCCCCTCCCCCTCCTCCACTCCTTTATATACGGGGGAAGGGGGCACCCCATAGACACACAAGTTGATCAGTTGATCTTTTAGCCGTGTGTGGTGCCTCCCTCCATCATAATCCACCTCGGTCATATCGTAGCGGTGCTTAGGCGAAGCCCTGCGTCGGTAGCATCATCATCACCGTCATCACGTCGTCGTGCTGACGGAACTCTCCCGCGAAGCTCTGCTGGATCGTGAGTTCGTGGGACGTCATCGAGCTGAACGTGTGCTGAACTCGGAGGTGCCGTGCGTTCGGTACTTGGATCAGTCGGATCGTGAAGACGTACGACTACATCGACCGCGTTCTCATAACGCTTCCGCTTACGGTCTACGAGGGTACATGGACGACATTCTCCCCTCTCGTTGCTATGCATCACCATGATCTTGCGTGTGCGTAGGATTTTTTTTTTAAATTACTACGTTCCCAACACTCCACACGCCCACCGATGATGCTACACGCATCACCGGAACAGGGACTAGACGGGGAGACCTTTATTCCATCTTTATGGAGCCGTCACCGTCTCGCCTTCGGACACAAACCCTAACAAAGCTCGAAAAAAGATATGAAAACGGAGCCCTCTCACCGGCAAGGGCCGAGATTCACTCTGCCACCATGGCCTTAAGATTACCGGAGACGGAACGGACCGGCGCCGGCGCCGATGAAAGGCACAAAGAACCCTAATTTTGAGGAGGCGGCGGCCAGCGACGTTGGAGGCGGCGGCTCACCCAGGAGAATGAACCCAACTCCGTGTGAATTGCTTTCAGGCTTTTAGTATTCCAGCAGGTGCCGCATTGACTCTGGGACAACGACCAGTACGAGGAGGAAAGGGAAAGCCCCGGCGTTGCCAACGGCAGCCTTCAGGTCCCAGAGCACGGGTACCGCAGCCGCACCACGGAGGTGGCGGCGCTGACAGTGCGCTGCTGGCGCACCATGTACCGCACGCAGCAGCTCTTCGCGGCGCGGGCGGCGCAGGCGGTGGTCGGCGGCCTGGGCCTTGGCATGCAGCGTCTTCTTCCGCGTGCGTGCCGACCCGGACGGGCTGGCGCTCCGGCTGGGCCTCTTCGCCTTCAGCCTCAGCTTCCTCCTCTCCTCCACCGTGGAGGCGCTGCCCATCCTCCTCCACGAGCGGCGCGTGCTGATGCGCGAGGCCTCCCGAGTCCCGCCGCGCCTACCGCCTGTCCTCTTACGTGGTTAGCCGTGTCCCCGGTTATGGACATCTTGAGTATCTAGTACCTGGATTATCATGTGAATCTCAACATGTTACTCTAAAGTTAATTTTGTTGGGTTTGTTAAATGATGATGCTTAATTGGGATTGAGAATGCTGTCAACCATTCTCAATGTTTAACAACCACCATGATAGTAATTAAATTTATTCCTTTGAAGTAGGGAAAATGGGCTTTACGCAAAAACTGTAACCATAGAGCTTTCCACCAGCCAAATATGCATATAGTATAGTTGTTTCATTCCATTACTCCCTATGTGTTACCTTGCCAGCATATTCCATGTGCTGACCCGTTCTCGGGCTGCAACGTTAATGTTGCAGACTTTTCAGATGATGAATAAGGAGTTTTTAGGTCGTGGCTCTATACTCAGTGATGCCGTTGGAGTAGATGGACTCACTTATCTTCCAAGCCTTCCGCTGTTATCGTTATTAGATGGCCTTAAGCCATATTTATTGTAATAAGTTCTCTTTTGAGACACTCGATGTAATAAGTGTGTGATTGCTACTCTGCTATAAATCCTTCGAGTACTGTGTGGTGTCAGCATTACTGATCCAGGGATGACACCGGAGCACAGAGATCAGACTGTTTGAGGTCTGGTCGCTACAGGGATGGTATCAGAGCACACGCTGACTGTAGGACACGACCACTAAGCTAAAAGACCTAGATCACTACCCACTCTCTTCTCTTCTGACCTCTCATCTTTTCTACTCTTTAGGATGGCGGATGCAAGGAACAAGTTCACCCAACCAGATGAAGATACACCCTTTGGACGCCACTTGAAGCAAGTCACTAGATACCTGAACATAGGAGTACCAAGCTTCACGGGAACCTACAACGCCACTTTACCTGAAGAAGAGGGCTGGATGATTCAAGTTCAAGTTCCAGGAAGGACGTTCATGCCAGTCACTAAGCCCATAGAGTTTTCTTTTGATGCACCAACTTGGAGTCTAGGAAAGAGTATGGCAGCTCACATCGCCATGGGACGCATTGGAGAAGTCTACCGCAAGGATCTCAAGGATACTATCTACCAGATTTGTGGGCGCCGAGATGAACACTGGGAGATGATCAGCACCAGGAAAGATAGATCAATTGCAGCTTTTATCCAGGAGTTAAACCATCACATTCGACGACAGGAGAATCAGATGTGCGCCGACATGATAGATCTGAAGAAGACTAATACTAGAATCAAGGAACTGGAGGAAGAACTCAAGGCTACACGTGAAGGTTATGAAGAAGAAATTGAAGTATTGGTGGAGAAGAATGACGACCTGATCAAGAAGATTGGAATATTTATGGGAGGCCCGACACCAGTAGATGAAGACGAAGAACCCAAGGAGATTAGCCCGGAAGACTACATCATCATCGACGACATCGACTCGGAAGCAGATAGTAGCGATGATGACTATGTTGATGAAGCTAGAGCCGATATCATGGAGTCTACAACCGTAGAATGTTTCTAGTAGACCACCTCACCAGTAGTAGTAGTCCACCATGTAAATTTAGTAGTCCGAGCACTCTTGCAATAGCTAGATCGATTGAATGCCTTTGTTTGATTGAATGAAGTGAATTGTTTGCTTTTGCCTCATGTGCATATGGGTAGTGTTTTCTCTTTAGACCCCCTCTATTCTTATATCTCATCTTTTCTAAACCCTCAGATGCCTCCGAGACGTGACCCCGGATTTGCCTTTCCGCCGGAGCTCACCTAGTTGATCCAGCAGCAGAACACCTTGATGCAGTTGCTAGTTTAGAATCAGAATCAGGGGAACAACAACAACAACCCACCACCACCACCACCTGTTGACCACTTAGCCCGTTTTCTTAGGCTGAATTCGCCGGTGTTTTCTAGTAGCACCGAGCCGATAGTAGCAGATGATTGGCTCCGCAAGACAGCTAGGGAGTTGACCATGTTGGAAATATGCCCTAGAGGCAATAATAAATTGGTTATTATTATATATTTCCTTGTTCATGATAATCGTTTATTATCCATGCTATAATTGTATTGATAGGAAACTCAGATACATGTGTGGATACATAGACAACACCATGTCCCTAGTAAGCCTCTAGTTGACTAGCTCGTTGATCAATAGATGGTTACGGTTTCCTGACCATGGACATTGGATGTCGTTGATAACGGGATCACATCATTAGGAGAATGATGTGATGGACAAAGACCCAATCCTAAGCCTAGCACAAAGATCGTGTAGTTCGTATGCTAAAGCTTTTCTAATGTCAAGTATCATTTCCTTAGACCATGAGATTGTGCAACTCCCGGATACCATAGGAATGCTTTGGGTGTATCAAACGTCACAACGTAACTGGGTGACTATAAAGGTGCACTATAGGTATCTCCGAAAGTGTCTGTTGGGTTGGCACGAATCGAGACTGGGATTTGTCACTCCGTGTAAGCGGAGAGGTATCTCTGGGCCCACTCGGTAAGACATCATCATATGCGCAATGTGACCAAGGATTTGATCACGGGATGATGTGTTACGGAACGAGTAAAGAGACTTGCCGGTAACGAGATTGAACAAGGTATAGGGATACCGACGATCGAATCTCGGGCAAGTACAATACCGCTAGACAAAGGGAATTGTATACGGGATTGATTAAGTCCTTGACATCGTGGTTCATCCGATGAGATCATCGTGGAACATGTGGGAGCCAACATGGGTATCCAGATCCCGCTGTTGGTTATTGACCGGAGAACGTCTCGGTCATGTCTGCATGTCTCCCGAACCCGTAGGGTCTACACACTTAAGGTTCGATGACGCTAGGGTTATAAAGGAAGCTTGTATGTGGTTACCGAATGTTGTTCGGAGTCCCGGATGAGATCCCGGACGTCACGAGGAGTTCCGGAGTGGTCCGGAGGTAAAGATTTATATATAGGAAGTCCTGTTTCGGCCATCGGGACAAGTTTCGGGGTCATCGGTATTGTACCGGGACCACCGGAAGGGTCCCGGGGGCCCACCGGGTGGGGCCACCTACCCCGGGGGCCACATGGGCTGTAGGGGGTGCGCCTTGGCCTACATGGGCCAAGGGCACCAGCCCCAAGAGGCCCATGCGCCTGGGGAAACCCTAAAGGAAGAGTCCCAGCAGGGGAAGGCACCTCCTAGGTGCCTTGGGGGGGAGGACTCCTCCCCTGGCCGCCGCCCCCTTGGAGATTGGATCTCCTAGGGGCTGGCGCACCCCCCCTTGGGATCCCTATATATAGTGGGGTAGGAGGGCCTCTCAAACACACCTTTTGCCTTTGGTGCAGCCCCTCCCTCTCTCCCAAGTTCTTCTCCTCTTCTGCGGTGCTTGGCGAAGCCCTACAGGATTGCCACGCTCCTCCATCACCTCCACGCCGTTGTGCTGCTGTTGGATGGAGTCTTCCTCAACCTCTCCCTCTCTCCTTGCTGGATCAAGGCGTGGGAGACGTCACCGGGCTGTACGTGTGTTGAACGCGGAGGTGCCGTGCGTTCGGCACTTGATCATCGGTGATTTGGATCACGACGAGTACGACTCCATCAACCCCGTTCTCTTGAACGCTTTTCCCTTAGCGATCTAACAAGGGTATGGTTAGATGCAACTCTCCTTCCCTCGTTGCTGGTTCTCCATAGATAGATCTTGGTGACACGTAGGAAAATTTTGAATTTCTGCTACGTTCCCCAACAATACGTTGCAGCCCGAAAATGGGTCATCACATGGAATATGCTGGCAATATAACACAACAGAGTAAGAATAGAATAATGCTATCACTACATGCATATTTGGCTGGTGGAAAGCTCTATGGTTATGGTTTTTGCGAAAAGCCAATTTTTCCCTACAACAAAGGAATAGATTTTAATTTAACTATCATGGTAGTTGAAACATCATTGAGAAGGTTCCTCCAACTCAATCCCAATTAAAGTAATTAACAACCCAACAATATTAATTTAGAGTGATGAGATACTTAAGATACTCCAAGTACTAGATACTCAAGATTGTCCATAACGGGGACACGGCTAACCATGATTAGTTTATACACTCTGCACAGGTTTGCGCACTTTTCCCCCCAAGACTCGATCTCCTCCGTAGGTTTTCTCGCACTACAGGATGTTTGAGAAACGGATGACCGAGACACAGTCTTTTAGAAACATTAACTCTCTACTCCGGGCAGACCATACCATACCTACAAACCCACTACCTACTGATCCACCTCTTCAAGAGCTTCACGTAACTTACTCAACTATGCTAGAGCCCATAATAGCTTGTGGCTGCACACGGAAGTTTCTAGCATGAATAATCTCAGTTCCCTTTGAGCCTGGGTGGCGGTCCATAGGAAGATCACACGGGTACTCCGGGATTTCCAAAAATACAGACAACACTGGGTACTCCAGGTTCCTCAATCCACCCAGATGTGTATTTAAGTTGCCACCTTAAGTTGAACCATTAATTATGAATCTCACATCTATCATGGATTTCACTCACCCAAACCACGTCTACGAGCATGGCATAGCAATATATGCAATACGTAGAAGTAACTCCCAAGGGTTTGATAGTAACAGGGCAATAGGTTCCTACCTCAACAACTACTTCCCAACCCACAAGTTAATGACATCCTAATCATGCAATGTTTGAGGATTGCAACTAATGCATAAAAACTGGGTATGGAAAGTATGATCAAAGTGTTACTTGCCTTGCTGACGATCCGTGTAACCTAGACACTCCAAATAACACGCTTCGCACTTCGGGAATTCTATCGCAAACAAACAATAGCATACATAAGCAATCAAGCAAAGAAAACACGGGTAAACCTAAAATAAGAAGATCTAACCAGAAAGTTCAACTTAAGAACTCCGGTTTGCAAAAAGAATCAAATCAAATGGAGCAACGAAACTCAAACGGCGAAAGAAACAAGATCTATTTAATAATCTGGACCTAGGTCAAATTTTACAGTAGCAAAAACTTGTGCAAGTTAGTTAAATGAAAAGAGGGTCTCGAGACGAAGATCTAGGCGCTTGAATCGCCTGATTCCGAATAACGAGCGAAAAGACAAACTAGAACGAAAATCGGATCAGAAATCGCGATCAGAAATAATCGCGGATTAATCCGATAAAAGTAAACTGACGAACATCCTAATGAATGAGCGTTCGTTATCTGTAACTAACGGGCGAAAACCGTTCGTTAAAACGAATGTCCGTCCGCTAAAAAGAAAACCGAAAAGAAAAACCGGCGAACCGAAAAAAACGACTAGGGTTTTAAAAAACGAATCAGTTTTCTTTGAAAAAAAACCGGGCGGCGGCGGATCGGCGCGTTACCTCTTCGGCGAGGCAACTCCAGCGAGGCGGGGCTCGGCGGCGGGATGGCGTGGCGAGGGGGCGGCTCGGCGGCGCGGGCGGCGACAGGCGGCGGCGGATCGGCGCGTTACCTCTTCGGCGAGGCAACTCCAGCGAGGCAGGGCTCGGCGGCGGGCTGGCGTGGCGAGGGGGCGGCTCGGCGGCGCGGGCGGCGGCAGGCGGCGCGCGTGCTGCAGAGGTCAGCGACTGGCGAGGGTACGGTGGCGCGACTCGGGGCTCTAGGGAGGGGGCCCGGCGGGGGGTTTTTTAAAGGGGGTGGAGGCTCTATATAAGCAAAGATGTGAGGCGCTGTTTTTTTCAGATTCATCGCCGTCCCGCCCCGGGGTGGGTTTTTAAAGGGGGTGGGGGGCGAGGGCGGCGCGGCTCCGACTTGGGGAGGGGGTCGCGGCGGCGGCGGCTCGACTCCTCGAGTCGGCGGCGGCACGGGACGGGGAAGGCGGTGGCGCGGGGTGGGCCGGCCTGGCTCGGCTGGGCTTCGGCCCGGTCGGGCGCTGGAAGTTTTTTTTAATAATTCCGCCGAACAGAAAATAAATTCTAGAAAATAAAATAAAAATCTAAAATTGCCAAAATAAATTTTCATCGTCTAAATAAAATATTTAGAACAGATGAAACATTTCTGGCCCTAAAATGTAATTTTGAAAACGTGCTATTTTTTCTAATGCAAGTAAAATCCAAATAAAAATCAAATAAATGATTTTAATATTTTTCCTCAATATTTCATTTATTTTGGAGAAGTCCATATTATCTCCTCCTCATATATTTTTAACATGGAAATATTTTCGGAGAGAAAAATAATTAAAACAAAAAATCCTCATTTCGATATTTGGTAAAACCCAAATATGAAAACAGGGAAATCCCCAACACTCTCCAAGGTCCTTGAGTTTCTAGGATTTTGAGGATCACAACGAAATGCGCAGTAAAATATGATATGCATGGATGATCTATGTATAATATTCCATATTGAAAATTTGGGATGTTACAGAATGGGATCCCGAGGTGGGAGAAAGACAGTGGCGGCGGCGGAGGATTTGATGGATGGGTTAGGAGTATATCTGCTATATATAGTAGGTAGGAATTGGGTAAGACTATATCATCCCTCCGATCGTAATTGGACGGTCAAGAGTAAAATGCTTTGGGAGACCAAACAAATAATCACAGATGTTTTAGGGATGTTTGGGGATGATCCGAATCTAACGGTGACGACTGCCCGGGACAGCTTCCGGATGCGCGCGCGAGGAGGGCCGCGGGCTGACGAGAGAGGTTAGGTTGGGCCTGGCGGTAGGTAGTGGACTGTGTAGACGGTCTAGGGAGGAAAGAGAGGGAAAGCCCGGCAACAGTTTTCGGAGACCGAAAACGTCCGACGATTTGACCGACTATAATGTCGCTATAGTTATCCGTTGGGGCATCAAACGGACTCCGAATGCGATGAAACTTGGCAGGCGGCTACTAACAACATAAAAACACCGCATGCCAACTTTCAACCCATTCCGAGAACATTTTTCGGCCACTTATAAAAAATACTATTTCGGACATGCCGCGGGCGCGTGCAAGTGTGTCTGGGCTCAGAACGGACAACGGAAGGAACGAAGGACCCGGACGATGCAAGTTTTGAAAACATGATGATGCAATGCACATGATGACATGGCAAGATGCAACACGCAAGCAAATGACATGGCAACCACGAAACTGGAAGACACCTGGCGCAACGGTCTCGGGGCGTCACAAAACTCCACCACTACAAGAGGATCTCGTCCCGAGATCTAGGAGGGCACCAGAGGGAAACCGAAGAGGAAGATGTAAAACAAAGTTTCTTCTTTGACAAATGAGTGAAACCACGAACCTTGAGAGGTTGAAAACATTGAAAGAAAGAATGCAACAAAGATGAACAAAGTTGAGAACACTCCGTTAGAAAAGAGGAGCAAGGAACCTTACTAGAACCTTGTAGGTTGAAAGCATAAGAAAGGGTTGTAATGGATAGAAGTACATGAACACTCGTGAAAATGGAAGGCATAGAATATGAACTTGGCAAAATGAAAGCACTTGGATGAGACTCCGGTTAGAAGAGGAATGATAGACACACACTCCGGTTAAAACAAGATAGAGAAGGAATAAGAATGATATAATTTGGATAGCACTCCGACTGTAAATGGAAGGAATTGAACATGATCTTGACAAAACAAGATGATGGGTCGAAGAGAGAACATCACAATGCCTCCGACAAATGTAAGAATGGAATCAAAGAACGGAGGAAAACAACATCTTCTACCTCAAATGAGCTTGAAAAAGCATCTTTAGGAGAAGGGTCGAACGGATTTGTTGGAAAACAACAACGAAAAGAATAAGCTTGTAGTGGGCTTATGGAAAACATCCAAAACTATGAGGTGAAATTCTCACTAATGAAACAATAGATTGGAATGATATGAACAAGGAGATGAGAAGCTTATTTCACCGGGAGGATAAATGAAGAACTTGGGCCATTTATAAGCACCATAAATAGCAACAATCCTTAGGGAAAGCTTTAGGTGTTGGGGATACAGGGGAAGCATAATAGCTCACCCAAACTAACAATTCCTACATCCAGCTGTATCCATCCTTCAACACATAACCAAGAAACCTTCGGAAATCATGTACCTCAACCTTCGAAAAACATCCGTTATACGAGTTATGGAAATACTCCCGAACTCCCCCAGTACTGGGTGGCGTCGAGGTTATCTCACCAACAACTGCATAAAAGAGATTTTCGATGTCGGCGAACTTAGGTATTCCAGAACTGCAACGATAAAATTGTGACGACAACACCTCGGAGCTCAACTCCCCGGGACACTGCCACAACCCCTAAATGTCAGGAGGCACCAAGAACAATGTTCTCGTCACAAGACTATCGGAACGATTCCAAGATACCCGCGTGATCCTAAAAAAATTCGTGAAATTTGAGGAGAGAAAAGTCAAAACTTCTACGTCAGGAGGCCTCACCAGAGCGACGAAGGGACTGAGGAGTAAAAAGAATCCTACTCTCTGATATATATAATCCTAAGACTCAAAACATTTTGTTCTAGACTCAACAACGTCAGCGATTCGATCAAGCAGGGGGCTCCTAAGTCGGGGATGGCTCTGATACCAACTTGTAACACCACGATGCGGCTATATCTCCCACGTGTCGAGGCACGACTTAGAGGCATAACCGCATGGTGGTTTAGTCGCAAGTGGGGTAATCTTCACACAATCCCATGTACTGAATAAGAAGGGATAAAGAGTTGGCTTACAATCGCCACTTACATACATAAATAATTCATACATCATCCAAATACACTCATAGACCGACTACGGTCAAACCGAATAAAAAGGAAGATAAACCCCAAATGCTAGATCCCCGATCGTCCCAACTGGGCTCCACTACTGATCAAAGAACGAAACAAACAACGACCAAGATCTTCATCAAGCTCCCACTTGAGCTGGGTTGCGTCACCTGCACTGGTATCATCGCACCTACAACTGTTTGGAAGTATCCTGAGTCACGAGGACTCAGCAATCTCACACCCGCGAGATCAAGACTATTTAAGCTTATGGGTAGGGTAAGGTAATGAGGTGGAGCTGCAGCAAGCACTAAGCATATATGGTGGCTAACATACGCAAATAAGAGCGAGAAGAGAAGCAACACAATGGTCGAGAAGCTAGAAGTGATCCTGAAACTACTTACGCACAACCATAACACAAGAACCGTGTTCACTTCCCGGACTCCGCCGAAAAGAGACCATCACGCTACACACGCGGTTGATGCATTTTAATTAAGTTCAAGTGTCAAGTTCTCTACAACGGATATTAACAAATTCCCATCTGCCACATAACCGCGGGCACGGCTTGAAAGTTTATACCCTGCAGGGGTGTCCCAACTTAGCCCATCACAAGCTCTCACGGTCAACGAAGGATATTCCTTCTCCCAGAAAGACCCGATCAGTCTCGGAATCCTGGTTACAAGACATTTCGACAATGGTAAAACAAGAACAACAAAGCCGCCCTAATGTGCCGACAAATCCCGATAGGAGCTGCACATATCTCGTTCTCAGGGCACACCGGATGAACACTACGTACAGCTAAAACCAGCCCTCAAGTTTCCCCGAGGTGGTGCTACAAGTGGCTCTGTTTTGGACCAACACTTAGAGGAGCACTGGCCCGGGGGTTAAAATAAAGATGACCCTCGGTCGCGAAAACCCAAGGGAAAGTTATAGGTGAGCAAAATGTAAAACCAAGGTTGGGCCTTGCTGGAGGAGTTTTATTCAAAGCGAAACTGTCAAGGGGTTCCCATAACACCCAACCGCGTAAGGAACGCAAAATCAAGGAACATAACACCGGTATGACGGAAACTAGGGTGGCAAGAGTGGAACAAAACACCAGGCATAAGGCCGAGCCTTCCACCCTTTACCAAGTATATAGATGCATTAATTAAATATAAGAGATATTGTGATATCCCAACATATCCATGTTCCAACATGGAACCAACTTCAAACTTCACCTGCAACTAGCAACGCTATAAGAGGGGCTGAGCAAAAGCGGTAACATAGCCAAACAGTTTGCTAGGAAGGTGGGTTAGAGGCTTGACATGGCAATATGGGAGGCATGATATAACAAGTGGTAGGTAGTGCGACATAGCGATAGAACGAACAACTAGCAAGCAAAGATAGAAGTGATTTCGAGGGTGAACGAGATTGAACTAGGTATTGAGATACCGACGATCGAATCTTGGGCAAGTAACATACCGATGACAAAGGGAACAACGCATGTTGTTATGCGGTTTGACTGATAAAGATCTTCGTGGAATATGTAGGAACCAATATGAGCATCTAGGTTCAGCTATTGGTTATTAACCGGAAGTGAGTCTCGGTCATGTCTACATAGTTCTCGAACCCGTAGGGTCCGCACGCTTAACGTTCGGTGACGATCGGTATTATGAGTTTAAGTGTTTTGATGTACCGAAGGTAGTTCGGAGTCCCGGATATGATCACGGACATACCGAGGAGTCTCAAAATGGTCGAGACATAAAGATCGATATATTGGAAGGCTATGTTTGGACATCGGAATGGTTCTGGGTGAGTTCGGGCATTTACCAGAGTACTGGGGAGTTACCGGAACCCCCGGGGAGTCATTGGGCCTTAATGGGCCTTAGTGGGAGAGAGGAGGAGGCGGCCAAGGTGGGGGCGCCCCCCAATCCCAATCTGAATTGGGGTGGGGGCTGGCCCCCCTTTCCTTCTCCCTCTCTCCTTCTTCCTTCTTCTCCTACTCCAACTAGGGAAGGGGGGAGTAGGATTCCCCCCTTGGGCGCGCCATGAGAGGGCCGGCCCTCGCCTCCTCCACTCCTTTATATACGGGGGAAGGGGGCACCCCATAGACACACAAGTTGATTGTTTAGCCGTGTGCGGTGCCCCCCTCCATAGATTTCCACCTTGGTCATATCGTTGTAGAGCTTAGGCGAAGCCCTGCGTCGGTAACTTCATCATCACCGTCATCATGCCGTCGTGCTGATGAAACTCTCCCTCGACCTCAGCTGGATCTAGAGTTCGTGGGACATCACCAAGATGAACGTGTGCAGATCGCGGAGGTGCCGTACCTTCCGTGCTAGGATCGGTCGGATCGTGAAGACGTACGACTACATCAACCGCGTTGTCATAACGCTTCCGCTTACGGTCTACGAGGGTATGTGGACAACACTCTCCCCTCTCGTTGCTATGCATCACCTAGATGGATCTTGCGTGTGCGTAGGAATTTTTTTGAAATTGCTGCATTCCCCAATAGTGATATCAGAGCCAGGTCTATGCGTAGATGTTAGATGCACGAGTAGAACACAAAGGAGTTGTGGGCGTGAGTATATACATATTGCTTGTTGTCACTAGTTGATTCTTGATTCAGTGGTATTGTTGGATGAAGCGGCTCAGACCGATATTATGCGTACGCTTACGCGAGACTAGTTCTACCGACGTGCTTCGCACACATGTGGCTAGTGGGTGTCTATTTCTCCAACCTTAGTTGAATCGGTTTCAATGAACAAGGTTCTTTCTGAAGATCAAAAAGCAAACACTATACTACGTTGTGGTTTTGATGCGTAGGTAAGAACGGTTCTTGCTAGCAGCCCGTAGCAGCCACGTAAAACTTGCAACAACAAAGTAGAGGACGTCTAACTTGCTTTTGCAGGGCATGATGTGATGTGATATGGTCAATACGTGATTATATAAATTGTTGTATGAGATGATCATGTTTTGTAACACAGTTATCGGCAACTGGCAGGAGCCATATGGTTTTTGCTTTATTGTATGAAATGCAATCGCCATATAATTGCTTTACTTTATCACTAACCGGTAGCGATAGTCGTAGAAGCAATAGTTGACGAGACGACAACGATGCTTCGATGGAGATCAAGGTGTCAAGCCGGTGACGATGGTGATCATGACGGTGCTTTGGAGATGGAGATCAAAGGCACAAGATGATGATGGCCATATCATATCACTTATATTTGATTACATGTGATGTTTATCCTTTATGCATCTTAGTTTGCTTAGTTCGGGCTCATCATCTCTCACTAAATTTCAAGGTACAAGTGTTCTCCCTGAGTATGCACCGTTGCTACAGTTCGTCGTGCCGAGACACCACGTGATGATCGGATGTGATAAGCTCTACGTTCACATATACGGGTGCAAGCCAGTTTTTGCACATGCATAATACTCGGGTTAAACTTAACGAGCCTAGCATATACAGATATGGCATCGGAACACTGAGACCGAAAGGTCGAGCGTGAATCATATAGTAGATATGATCAACATAGTGATGTTCACCATTGAAAACTACTCCATCTCATGTGATGATCGGACATGGTTTAGTTTATATGTATCACGTGATCACTTAGATGATTAGAGGGATGCCTATCTAAGTGGGAGTTCTTAAGTAATATGATTAATTGAACTTTAATTTATCATGAACGTAGTACCTGATAGTATTTTGCATGTCTATGTTTTTGTAGATAGATGGCCCGTGTTGTTGTTCCATTGAATTTTAATGCGTTCCTAGAAAAATCTAAGTTGAAAGATGATGGTAGCAACTACACAGACTGGGTCCGTAACTTGAGGATTATCCGCATTGTTGCACAAAAGAATTATGTCCTAGAAGCACCGCTGGGTGACAAACCTGCTGCAGATACTGCTGAGGACGTTAAGAACGTCTGGCAAAGCAAATCTGATGACTACTCGATAGTTCAGTGTGCCATGCTTTAAGGCTTAGAACCGGGACTTCAACGACATTTTTGAACGTCATGGAGCATATGAGATGTTCTAGGAGTTGAAGTTAATATTTCAAGCAAATGCCCGGATTGAGAGATATGAAGTCTCCAATAAGTTCTACAAATCCAAAATGGCGGAGAATAGTTCTGTCAGTGAACATATACTCAGAATGTCTGGGTACCACAACCACTTGACTCAGCTGGGAGTTAATCTTCCTGATGATAGTGTCATTGACAGAGTTCTTCAATCACTGCCACCAAGTTACAAGAGCTTCGTGATGAACTATAATATGCAAGGGATGGATAAGAAAATTCCCGTGCTCTTCGCAATGCTAAAGGTTGCGGAGGTAGAAATCAAGAAGGAGCATCAAGTGTTGATGGTTAACAAGACCATCAGTTTCAAGAAAAAGGGTAAAGGGAAGAAGAAAGGGAACTTCAAAAAGGACGGCAAACAAGTTGCTGCTCAAGAGAAGAAACCCAAGTTTGGACCTAAGCCTGAGACTGAGTGCTTCTACTGCAAACAGACTGGTCACTGGAAGCGGAACTGCCCCAAGTATTTGGCAGATAAGAAGGATGGCAAGGTGAACAAAGGTATATGTGATATACATGTTATTGATGTGTACCTTACTAATGCTCGCAGTAGCGCCTGGTTATTTGATATTGGTTCTGTTGCTAATATTTGCAACTCGAAACAGGGGCTACATATTAAGCAAAGATTGGCTAAGGACGAGGTGACGATGCGCATGGGAAATGGTTCCAAAGTCCATGTGATCGCCGTCGGCACACTACCTCTACATCTACCTTCGGGATTAGTATTAGACCTGAATAATTGTTATTTGGTGCCAGCGTTAAGCATGAACATTATATCTGGATTTTGTTTGATGCGAGACAGTTATTCATTTATATCAAAGAATAATGGTTGTTCTATTTATATGAGTAATATCTTTTATGGTCATGCACCCTTGATGAGTGGTCTATTTTTACTAAATCTTGATAGTAGTGATACACATATTCATAGTATTGAAGCCAAAAGATATAAGTTTAATAATGATAGCGCAACTTATTTGCGGCACTGCCGTTTAGGTCATATTGGTGTAAAGCGCATGAAGAAACTCCATGCTGATGGACTTTTGGAATCACTTGATGCTTGGGAATCATGCCTCATGGGCAAGATGACTAAGACTCCGTTCTCCGGAACAATGGAACGAGCAGCAGACTTATTGGAAATAATACATACTGATGTATGCGGTCCAATGAGTGTTGATACTCGTGGCGGGTATCATTATTTTCTGACCTTCACAGATGATTTGAGCAGATATGGGTATATCTACTTAATGGAACATAAGTCTGAAACATTTGAAAAGTTCAAAGAATTTCAGAGTGAAGTGGAAAATCATCGTAACAAGAAAATAAAGTTTCTACGATCTGATCGTGGAGGAGAATATTTGAGTTACGAGTCTGGTCTTCATTTGAAACAATGCGGAATAGTTTCGCAACTCATGCCACCTGGAACACCACAGCGTAATGGTGTGTCTGAACATCGTAAGCGCACTTTATTAGATATGGTGCGATCTATGATGTCTCTTACTGATTTACCGCTATCGTTTTGGGGTTATGCTCTAGAGACGGCTGCATTCACGTTAAATAGGGCACCATCAAAATCCGTTGAGACGAAACCTTATGAACTGTGGTTTGGCAAGAAACCCAAGTTGTCGTTTCTTAAAGTTTGGGGCTGCGATGCTTATGTGAAAAGGCTTCAACCTGATAAGCTCGAACCCAAATCAGAGAAATGTGTCTTCATAGGATAATCCAAGGAAAACTATGGAAACTACATACTGGTCTATCACTTTAGACTCGACCCCAAGCCTATTTCCGTTGCTTTAGCGATACTCTTACCGTTGTAACACCCTTTTTCTCCCCTTCACATTCGCAATTGTGTAGTTATAAACTCTAGTGCGTGAAATTTGATGGTAGTTATGCATTGATAGTAATACATCTACTTGTATCGTATACTCAGGCCTCCTCCAAATTAGTGACTCTTAGCGTCCCTTATTGGAATCAGTGTGCTCTCTGATAAAGACTATACAACATCACAAGCAAAATTGTTTCTGTGACATATTACCATACACCAGTAGTCGCTGTGTGTTGAGTCGCCTATCTGATAAAATGATTAGTGATGACTTCTCTTGTCTGGATTACACTTTCCAGAACTCCTATACGTCTACTACCGACTACTTTAGCGACAACTACGGTAGGCCTAATAGTCTCCATGTGTGTCATTCTGATGACCTCGCCGGCCAGCGACTCTCTGTGCGCGTTAAGTTCCACTATTGCGATGATATACACTGCTGTCATATAAGATACTATAACCCGATCTCGAAGACACACGTACAACTAGATCTACGCTGATGATGACAATGTGTCGACACTGTGTCGAGCTACACCTAACTTATCACCAGCCATAAAGTAGAGCTTTGTGTTTAATATGCCCATGTATAGATCTGTGGCATTAGTGATGGTCTCGTATAGGGAGAACATCACATAAGCGTTTTAGTGCCGGTGCACATGTTTTCTGTGCTCGTCCCTTCCGTGACTGAATGCGGCATGAGCATTGAGACATCAATGCATGCTGTCGCGAAGATAGAAAGCTGACGCTGACAGATCAGACATTACTGTGTTACAAAGGTCTCGACTTGCTCACAATGAAGCGTTTCTCGCAGTTCAAGGATATTTTGATCTAGCTCGATGAGACCTTCTCACCACGTACGTGGATGGCTATAGAGTCTGTACTCGAATCCTATGTTTAGCATATTTGCAGCCAGTTTCCATGATTCCAGTGTGAAATTTGCAGATGACAATAGATGCGCTCGAACGCCATTCGCTAGATGGACTTCCTGGTGACAGCGATGTCCATAATTTCTTGCGACAGAGAAGGCATGCAGTGTATTTGATTGATCGATACCATAACTAGGAGCTAACCAGTGTTGGCAAGCATCCGCTGATCCTCTTTATCTGGTTATGGTGCTAACCTTCTCACGTACTGGTGAATTACAGCGCTTCTCCTAGATCTTGATCAAAGCACATCTGTTTATCCCCTATATTGCGAAAGAAGCGCTCCTCATTTGATCAAGAAGTTGTGCGGAAGAGCTTATAGCAATTTACTTGATATTTACTATGTTGCGGATGACATATTACTAATGTAATGATGTGAGAATTTCATGGACTAGCACTAAAGGATACGTTGAATAATAGTTTTTCAAGTTTGAAGACCTCGGTTCGTTGAGTGACTGCTTTAGCATCTTAGGCATTTAGTAGTCATCTATAGAGACCTGTCTCAAGCCCTTAATTATGGAACCTTGCACAACACTACCCACAAACTCGCTTAGAACAAAGGTCGATAACCGAATTGAAGCTTACCGTACTAAATCGTGGTTCGAGAGCCTAAACGTAGTTATGATGAGCTTATACTGACCCTATTAATACAAGTTCCTTGTTAAACTTGAGAGCCCATCAACATTTCCTCCCGGCCTGACTGCCTATAGCATGATAGAGTGTGAGAGAGTGTGCCATGTAGCTCAGGACCTATAAGCGCTTCACTTCGATTTTGCATGCTAACTGCGTGTGTGCTATACTGCCTGTTACCAGTAACCTTGTATGTGTGGCCTATTGCTCTATTTGATTATAGCTCGATGAGCGGGGATGCGTTACCTAGAACTGTAGTAATTACTCAGTAGATGGATATCACTAATAAAGCGGGTGGTCAAGACCAATGCCTCTCGTCCACATACCTGACGAGGTAAAGGATTATATGCTCTCTGCCTACATTATTTTTGTCTGTCAGCTGTCCTCGAGCTCATGGTAGCATAGGTTATGTTGATTGCAGAAGTCTATTCGCACTTGATTCCGTGACGATTCTTAAAAGCGCACGCGTGATATTACGTGATTACATTTAGACTAAGTGTTAGGGAGTCCAAATGTAAGTTATGCCATGATACTACGGAGACATTAAAGATGTAGTGTAGCGGTACTTGTCGTCTACATAGGACGAGAAGTCATATGCTGCATGTAACGGAGATACCAAGGGTTTGCATGGATGATAATGTGTATAAGTTCTTGCAGAGATCATCCACAAAATAATAACCCAAAAAAAAGAGCAATAGCTAATAACAGAAGAAGACAATTGTATAAGAGAAAATCCTACCAACTAAACACTACGGGAAACCTTGCTATAACTGAAGGAGTTCTGAAGAGCATGTGAATTACATGCGTGCCTGCTCATAGTGTCTCCTACTCCGTCAGAATGCTATTGTGGTGAATTCGCTCCAATGGCCGTGTTTTCTTAATCCATGTTCATGAGACATCGTTTTGTGTTCTTATTTAGGTTAAAGCTGCCGCGATGGTGTCATACCTAGTGCATCGGGTCCAATGAAAATCTTTTGTGACTACTGGTGCAATTGCCTTGGCAAAGGAATCCAGATTTCACAAGAGAACCAAGCACATCAAGAGACGCTTCAATTCCATCCGGGATCTAGTCCAGGTGGGAGACATAGAGATTTGCAAGATACATACGGATCTGAATGTTGCAGACCCGTTGACTAAGCCTCTTCCACGAGCAAAAACATGATCAGCACCAAGGCTCCATGGGTGTTAGAATCATTACATGTAATCTAGATTATTGACTCTAGTGCAAGTGGGAGACTGAAGGAAATATGCCCTAGAGGCAATAATAAAGTTATTATTTATTTCCTTATATCATGATAAATGTTTATTATTCATGCTAGAATTGTATTAACCGGAAACATAATACATGTGTGAATACATAGACAAACAGAGTGTCACTAGTATGCCTCTACTTGACTAGCTCGTTAATCAAAGATGGTTATGTTTCCTAACCATGAACAAATGAGTTGTTATTTGATTAACGGGATCACATCATTAAGTGAATGATCTGATTGACATGACCCATTCCATTAGCTTAGCACCCGATCGTTTAGTATGTTGCTATTGCTTTCTTCATGACTTATACATGTTCCTATGACTATGAGATTATGCAACTCCCGGTTTACCGGAGGAACACTTTGGTGCTACCAAACGTCACAACGTAACTGGGTGATTATAAAGGAGCTACCAGGTGTCTCCAAAGGTACATGTTGGGTTGGCGTATTTCGAGATTAGGATTTGTCACTCCGATTGTCGGAGAGGTATCTCTGGGCCCTCTCGGTAATGCACATCACTTAAGCCTTGCAAGCATTGCAACTAATGAGTTAGTTGCGGGATGATGTATTACAGAACGAGTAAAGAGACTTGCCGTCAACGAGATTGAACTAGGTATTGGAATACCGACGATCGAATCTCGGGCAAGTAACATACCGATGACAAAGGGAACGAGTATGTTGTTATGCGGTCTGACCGATAAAGATCTTCGTAGAATATGTAGGAGCCAATATGGGCATCCAGGTCCCGCTATTGGTTATTGACCGAGACAGTCTCGGTCATGTCTACATTGTTCTCGAACCCGTAGGGTCCGCACGCTTAAGGTTACGATGACAGTTATATTATGAGTTTATGCATTTTGATGTACCGAAGGTTGTTCGGAGTCCCGGATGTGATCACGGACATGACGAGGAGTCTCGAAATGGTCGAGACATAAAGATTGATATATTGGAAGCCTATGTTTGGATATCGGAAGTGTTCCGGGTGAAATCGGGATTTTACCGGAGTACCGGGAGGTTACCGGAACCCCCCGGGGAGCTAGATGGGCCTTAATGGGCCTGTGGAAAAGAGAAGAGGCAGCCCATATGGGCCGCGCGCCCCTCCCCTCCCTTGGTCCGAATTGGACAAGGAGAGGGGGCCGGCCCCTCTCTCTCTTTTCCCCCCTCCCGAGTCCTATTCCAACTAGGATTGGGGGGGATCCTACTCCCAGAGGGAGTAGGACTCTCCTGGCACGCCCTATGTGGCCGGCCAGCCTCCCCCCTTTTGTCCTTTATATACTGAGGCAGAGGCACCCTAGAGACACACAAGTTGATCCACGTGATCTATTCCTTAGCCGTGTGCGGCGCCCCAGCCACCATAGTCCTCGATAATACTGTAGCGGTTTGAGGCGAAGCCCTGCTGCAGTAGTACATCAAGATCGTCACCACGCCGTCGTGCTGACGATAACTCTTCCCCGACACTTTGCTGGATCGGAGTCCGGGGATCGTCATCGAGCTGAACGTGTGCTAGAACTCGGAGGTGCCGTAGTTTCGGTGCTTGATCGGTCGGGCCGTGGAGACGTACGACTACATCAACCAAACGCTTCCGTTGTCGATCTACAAGGGTACGTAGATCATACTCCCTCTCGTTGCTATGCATCACCATGATCTTGCGTGTCGCTAGGAATTTTTTGAATATTACAACCGAAATTACCCAACAAGCATATCCTTCAAGAATCTGATTGACACGCTCGACTTGACCGCTAGTTTGAGGATGGAAAGCTGTGCTGAAGCGATGTTGGTGCCCATGGCCTTCTGAAAAGAATCCCAAAACTTGGAGGTAAAGATGCTGCCACTGGTCTGAAGAGATCCCTGTGGAATACCGTGCAGAGAGACAATCCGAGAGGTATACAGCTCCAATTGAGCTGCAGTGATAGACTCTTTGATAGGCAGAAAGTGAGCCACTTTAGTGAGTTTGTCGATGACAACGAATATAGCATCATTGCCACGCTTGGACTTTGGAAACCCAGTCACGAAGTCCATCTCAATGTGGTCAAACTTCCATTCTGGAATGGCAAGAGGTTGGAGGAGACCAGCTGGCCTTTGGTGTTCTGCCTTCACTCTTCTGCAGACATCACATTCATTCACGAACTGAGCAATCTCGCGCTTCATTCGAGTCCACCAATAAGCCTGCTTGAGGTCCTGATACATCTTCGTACTCCCAGGGTGGATGGAGAGGAGTGAATTGTGAGCCTCATTCATGATAACTTTACGAAGGTCACCTTTGGGCACAACAATACGATCCTCGAAGAAGAGAGTATCCTTGTCATCAAGGCGGTAGCACTTGTACTTGGGTTGACTCTTGGCAATCCCAATCTTCACCTTCTTCACCATAGCATCAAGAAGTTGAGCCTCGCGAATCTGATCTTCCAAGGTAGGAGAGACTTGAAGGTTGGCGAGGAAACCTTGAGGAACAACTTGCAGATATGTAAAGTTTGCGGAAAGCTTCACAAAGCTCGGGTTGATAAGGCTTGAGAATCAGACTGTTGCAAGTAAGCCTTCCTGCTCAAAGCGTCAGCAATCACATTGGCCTTGCCTGGAGTATACTCGATACTCGGATTATACTCTTGAATCATTTCGACCCATGAGTCTGCCTGAGGTTGAGATTAGGCTGAGTGAAGATGTACTTGAGACTCTTGTGGTCAGTGAAGATGTCCACTTTTCTTCCCAATAAGAGATGTCTCCAAGTCAAAAGAGCATGCACAACTGCCGCCAACTCGAGGTCATGAGTGGGGTAGTTCTTCTCGTTGGGCTTCAACTGGCGAGAGGTATAAGCCACAACTTTCTTCTCTTGCATCAACACTGCACCAAGACCTTGAAGAGAGGCATCGCAGAAGACCTCGAACGGTTTGGATTCATCAGGAGGAGTCAGAACTGGAGCAGTGACTAATTTCTCTTTCAAAGTGTTGAAAGCGATGTCACATTCCGACCAAACGTACTTGACGTGCTTCTGGAGAAGGTTGAGAGGCTTCGCGATCTTTGAAAAGTTCTCAACGAACCTTCGACATAGCTTGCGAGACCAAGGAAGCTGCGGAGTTGCTTCACGTTCTGAGGTGGTTCCCAATTCACAATTGCAGACACCTTCTCAGGATTCACCGCTATGCCCTTGGCAGAGATGATATGCCCAAGATAGAGAACCTCATCGAGCCAAAACTCGCACTTTGAGAACTTGGCGTAGAACTGATGTTCCCTGAGCTTATCGAGCACCAAACGCAAGTGCTTGGCATGATCTTCCTTGTTCTTTGAAAAGACCAGAATGTCGTCGAGATAGACCAAAACGAAGTCATTTGTGTAGGCGTTGAAGATGAAGTTCATCATGCGAGAGAAAGTCGGAGAGAGCGTTGACGAGGCCAAAAGACATGACAGTGTATTCATATGAACCATAGCTTGTTCTGAAAGCCGTCTTGGGAATATCTTGCTCACGGATTCGAATCTGGTGATAGCCCATACGGAGATCAAGCTTGGAGAATACTTGGGCACCTTTGAGTTGTTCGAACAGCTCATTGATGTTGGGAAGTGGGTACTTGTTCTTGATAGTCTTCTTGTTCAATGGACGGTAGTCAACACAAAGTCGGTCCGTTCCATCCTTCTTCTTCACAAAAAGAACTCCACAACCCCACGGAGAAGAACTAGGTCGGATGAGACCCATTCGCTCTTGAATATCGAGTTGCTTCTTCAGCTCCTTCAACTCTTCAGGTCCGAGCTTGTAAGGACGTTTGCAACCGGTTCCGTGCCAGGCTCAAGATCGATGACGAATTCAACTGGCCGGTGCGGAGGCATTCCTGGAAGCTCTTCTGGAAAGACGTCTTGATATTCGCAAACGACTGGAATTTGAGAGATGGCATCCAGTTCACCCTTCTCATTGAGAGAAAACAGACGGATGGTATCATCCCGAGCGGCAAAGACAATTACATCCTCAGACGAATGAGTCAATTGAATCTGCCTGGCAGCACAATCAAGCTGAGCCTTGTGCTTAGAAAGCCAATCCATTCCGAGATAAGATCAATATCCGAGTTACCAAGGACCACGAGGAGAAGAAACTTGTAGTCACCCAAACGTGATAGTAACATCCGGGGCCATAGCGCTTGCATTCATGAATTTACCCGGAGAAACAACGGATAATCCTAGGCAATTCTTGTAAAGGCAACTCATGCTTAGAAACAAATGGTCTCGAGATGAAACAATGCGATGCACCAGTGTCAAAAAGAACTTTTGCAGGAATATCGTTAACAGGAAGGTTACCCATGATGACATCTGACGAGTCCTCTGCCTGAGCTGCATTCAGCAAGTTGACCTTGGCGGACTTGGGGTTATGCTTGACCACAGCTGTACTTGCCGATCTCACAGGAGGAGGAGGAGGAGACGCCTCTGATTGAAGCACTTGTTGGCATAGTGACCCTTCTGTTGGCACTTGTTGCACGTGACCTCTGAAAGCGGACGGTGATACGGAGCACTCGATCTTGGAGCTTGAGACGAAGTCTTGTTCTGAAAGCCAGGGTTGGGTGGGTGGGAAGAACCACTGCCACCTTTGCTCTTCTGCTGATACGGCTGACGGAACGGAGGAGGAGGAAGCCAAAACTTCTGCTGCTTGGCCACTTGAGTAGAGGAAGAAGGAGTAACAGCTCTCTCTCGCTTCTTGGAAGCATGCACACACTTGAAGCAAGAGACTGCTCAACTGAAGTGCGATGCTTCCAAGAAGCGAGTCAGAGATGCTACTCCTTCTTCCTCAACTCAAGTGGCTAAGCAGCAAGAAGTATTGGCTTCCTCCTCCTCCGTTCCGTCAGCCTTATCAGCAGAAGAGCAAAGGTGGCAGTGGATCTTCCCACCCACCCAACCCTGGCTTTCAGAACAAGACTTCGTCTCAAGCTCCAAGATCGAGTGCTCCGTATCACCGTCCGCTCTCAGAGGGTCACGTGCAACAAGTGCCAACAGAAGGGTCACTATGCCAACAATGCTTCAATCAGAGGCGTCTTCCTCCTCCTCCTCCTGTGAGATCGGCAAGTACAGCTGTGGTCAAGCATAACCCAAGCATGCCAAGGTCAACTTGATGAATGCAGCTCAGGCAGAGGACTCATGCAGATGTCATCATAGGGTAACCTTCCTGTTAACGATATTCCTGCAAAAGTTCTTTTTGACACTGTGCATCGCATTGTTTCATCTCGAGACCATTTGTTTCTAAGCATGAGTTAGCCTTTACAAGATTTGCCTAGTCAGTTATCCGTTGTTTCTCCGGGTGTAAATTCGTATGAATGCAAGCGCTATGGCCCCGGATGTTACTATCACGTTGGCGACTACAATTTCTATCCTCCTCTCCTCGCTCCGTTGGTGAATCTCAGATATGAATCATTATTCTATGGAATGGATTGGCTTGTACAAAAGCTCAGTGATTAGCTGGGCCCAGGAGCATTACAATTGACTCAAGTTCGTGCATTAAGATCCTTTAATTGTGCCTTTGCGCTCGTGATGATACATCCGTCTGTTTCTCTCAATGAGAGAGGCGTGAATCTGTGATGCCATCTTCCATTATCCAATGTTCTATTGGAATATCAAGATCGTGTCTCTTTCCTATAGCTTTTCACGAATGCCTACCGGGGAGCTTCGTGCCAGTTTGAATTTCTTCAGTCGATTCTGATACCGGGCACAGGAAGAGCCGCTTATGCAAGACATCCTGTGACGAAAGCTGGGGCCTCGTACTCCTGAAGAGTTTGAAGTGAGCTTTATACTGATATGCAACTCGATATTCAATACGATATGGGAGCCGTAATGCCGAACACCTTAGTTCTATCTTTCCATGGTTGTGGGTACTTTTTTGTGTTGAAGTAAAGAATGCTATGGCAAGGCCACCGGACCTTTGCCTGTCTCTACTACCTCCAGTTGCATGTCAGAAGCATGAACTATTCAGAACAAACCCACTTCCCACATCAAACGAGCTGTTCGAACAACTCAAAGGTGCCCAAGTATTCTCCAAGCTTGATCTCCGTATGGGCTATATCACCAGATTCGAAATGAGCAAGATATTCCCAAGACGGCACTTTCAGAAGCAAAGCTATGGTTCATATGAATACACTGTCATGTCTTATTTTGGCCTCGTCAACGCTCCGACTTTCTCTCGCATGATGAACTTCATCTTCAACGCCTACACAAATGACTTGTCTTGGTCTATCTCGACGACATTCTGGTCTTTTCGAAGAACAAGGAAGATCATGCCAAGCACTTGCGTTTGGTGCTCGATAAGCTCAGGGAACATCAGTTTCTACGCCAAGTTCTCAAAGTGCGAGTTTTGGCTCGATGAGGTTCTCTATCTTGGGCATATCATCTCTGCCAAGGGCATAGCGGTGAATCCTGAGAAGGTGTCTGCAATTGTGAATTGGGAACCACCTCAGAACGTGAAGCAACTTCAGCTTCCTTGGTCTCGCAAGCTACTGTCGAAGGTTCGTTGAGAACTTTTCAAAGATCGCGAAGCCTCTTTCAAACCTTCTCCATAAGCACGTCAAGTACGTTTGGTCTCCCGAATGTGACATCGCTTTCAACACTTTGAAAGAGAAATTGGTCACTGCTCCAGTTCTGACTCCTCCTGATGAATCCAAACCGTTCGAGGTCTTCTGCGATGCCTCTCCTCTTCAAGGTCTTGGTGCAGTGTTGATGCAAGAGAAGAAAGTTGTGGCTTATACCTCTCGCAGTTGAAGCCCAATGAGAAGAACTACCCCACTCATGACCTCGAGTTGGCGGCAGTTGTGCATGCTCTTTTAACGACTTGGAGACATCTCTTATTGGGAAGAAAAGTGAGACATTCTTCACTTGACCACGAAGACCAAGCAAGTGACATCTTCACTGACCACAAGAAGTCTCAAGCTACCTTCTTCACTCACGCCTTCCGAACAATATCGCTAACACACTCTAACCTCATGCAGATATCACTCATTCTGCGCGTCAGTCATGTTACCATTAACAAGAGTATAATACGCGTCCGTCCAGTCTAACATCCAGGCAAGTGCGCAATTGATAAGAATACTGCGAAAACTGTCTCCTTGTAGCAGGAGAGGCTACCCGTACCAATCCCCAGTCATAGGATTCTGCGAGCAACTTACCACACCACTTCGAAGCTGTTGTGAACTTTTCGCAGCAACGTGAACACCTCGCAAGTTCTCCGGCTTTCCTGCGCCAACCTTCAAGTCTCTGCTCTGTTGGAAGATCATATTCGCGACGAGTGGTGCGTGAGTGTGCGCTATCTGGGTGACCGACGGTGAGAGAAGTGGGCGAGGTGCGAATGAGTCACACACCCATAGTACGATCGTGCCATATCGCCTTATCGACGCCAAGATGAGCAACTTATCTTCAAGATCGTATTGTTGGTGCGCAAAGTGACGCTCGTTAAAAGTTATCATGAATGGGGGCTCAGGAATTCACTCCTCTCTCCATCCACCGCGGGGATGCGTGCGTGGGTTATCAAGCTACTCTCACAAGCAAGCTTATGGCGTGACTCGGAATGAAGCGGTCTAGATCCGAGCATGCTTCGGTTACGATGCAGCAATGAATGGTGGGATGTCGGGGACCTGTGCCGGTTGTGACCACCATGGTTTTCATCCTTATGTTGTCACTCGTGTTGCCAGGCTGCATAAGAGTGAATGTCAGAATCTACCCTACAAATCACGTCTAGTGAGGCTGAGTCTTCCATATTCTCCAACTCGTCTTTGCCAATATCCATGATGGAAGTTTGACGCACAGGTTAGAGCTAGGACCCTTTGTGACTGAGTGGTGTTTCTCACGAAGCCTCCAACGTGGAACGTGCGAGATGCTCAGCGGTAAGTATATTTCGTCATGATCATGCGTACAAACTGCGACCTCAAGTGGCTGCTCAACGTGTGTCTTGCAATTTGCATCAAGAGCATACCTTGATAAACGGACGGAGTGCTCAATTGATCCGTGCGGCGGATATACTCTCGGCTATGTCTCTGTGGGCTACGCTCTGACGAGTAGTACCCTCAGCACAGGCATCTCTTCAGGACCGGGGGCAGCATCTTTAGCGGCTCCAAGTTTTGAGATTCTATTTCAGAAGGCCGATGAGGCCACCTTAAACATCCGCGAATTCAGTCACAGCTTCCATCCTCACACCTAGCCGGTCACCGCCAGCGCTGGTTTCACAGTCTAGCATTGCACAATTGAAAGATCATGTCTTTGTTCTGTGTCCTGGCTTTCTTCTGTCTCGATTTGTATAGTAATTTCAAATATTTTTCCTACGCGGATCTCACGGCAGCCAAGCCTCATGTGTATTTGGCTCATGCCGGAGCGAGAGTCTGGAGAGGGGCAAGTATGACTTACTTCATCACTATAAGCTCAGTTAGATTGAGCACTGGACCTAAAAGCGTGTTCCGAGGTTGATCGTTTAGTCTTAGTACTCCACTATTACCGAGTTCCAGTTTTCGGTTATTCATTAGATACAACTCGCCTAGCATACTACTGCACCATTACTTGGCTATTCGTTGTTGGTCTCTCGCCGTATGACTGTTGGTCTCGTAGCATCTAGTTATGAACTGTAGTCCCGTGACTATTACCTCACACTCTAGAAGATAGACTCTGTGGAAGATTCCCCTTCCGCTTGTCGAGGCACTGCACTGGGCGAGTGTACCATGGATGACCGCGTGCCATGTGAGCGTACTCCTTAGTGCTCCAACTACTCTGCACTCTAGGTGGCTTGACTGCCTGAAGGCAGCCGTCTGACGTACCTCCCTCTAATGCTCCGATATCTATGGCTGCGGCAGTACCTTAAGGTCTCGCACGCACATGGGCATAGCGCCCAGATATCACTGTGAGTATATCAAAATGCTTGGGTGTTCCGTTGAAAAGCCAAAATTTATCGTCTAGCGGTGCCTCTCGAGACTCGCGCAATAAATGCTTACAAGACCAGAGAAGTTGAAGTGGGCGGCGTAGCTCAGAGGCCCTCTCAGCAGTAAGGGCTCGGTGCCATGAGAGTCCATTCGCCTCTGGGTGTAATTAACAGACCTCAGCACTCGTCTCTCTAGAATCCTAGTTGGTCACTGACTCGCGAGAGGGTGGGTGAACAGCGTGCATGGGGGGCTCGCGAGGCGCGCCCCTCTCCTGTTCCATATTCGGACTATACTGTGTCGGTGGGCAAGCCCCCGGACGCAGGGCGCCAAGTGGATCGGTCGTCTCTGGGATCGATCTCAACGAGAACCGGCCTGATCTAGGGGGCATATGAAGAGAGGGTCTCAGCTGGAAGAGAGCCCCGATGGGCGCCTCTTCTTCTCTTTGCCACCAAAGCCAATTAAACACCGGCCCTCTAGCTCCACGAAGGCGGTTCCACTGGGCAGACGGAGAGAAGTAGAGCACGGCGGTGGGCCCGGTGGGGCTACCATCACTGGTGGAGTTATCTCCACTAAAGTCCCACTAAGGCCCATATGGTTCCCGGGGGCAGTTCCGAACCTCCCGGTACTCCGGTAAAATCCCGATTTCACCCGGAACACTTCCGATATCCAAACATAGGCTTCCAATATATCAATCTTTATGTCTCGACCATTTCGAGACTCCTCGTCATGTCCGTGATCACATCTCGGGACTCCGAACAACCTTCGGTACATCAAAATGCATAAACTCATAATAACTGTCATCGTAACCTTAAGCGTGCGGACCCTACGGTTCGAGAACAATGTAGACATGACCGAGACGTCTCCGGTCAATAACCAATAGCGGGACCTGGATGCCCATATTGGCTCCTACATATTCTACGAAGATCTTTATCGGTCAGACCGCATAACAACATACGTTGTCCTTTGTCATCGGTATGTTACTTGCCCGAGATTCGATCGTCGGTATCCATACCTAGTTCAATCTCGTTGTCGGCAAGTCTCTTTACTCGTTCTGTAATACATCATCCGCAACTAACTCATTTAGTTGCAATGCTTGCAAGGCTTAAGTGATGTGCATTACCGAGAGGGCCCAGAGATACCTCTCCGACAATCGGAGTGACAAATCCTAATCTCGAAATACGCCAACCCAACATGTACCTTTGGAGACACCTGTAGTACTCCTTTATAATCACCCAGTTACGTTGTGACGTTTGGTAGCACACAAAGTGTTCCTCCGGATAAACGGGAGTTGCATAATCTCATAGTCATAGGAACATGTATAAGTCATGAAGAAAGCAATAGAAACATACTAAACGATCGGGTGCTAAGCTAATGGAATGGGTCATGGTCAATCAATCACATCATTCTTAATGATGTGATCCCGTTAATCAAATGACAACTCATGTCATGGTTAGGAAACATAACCATCTTTGTAACGAGCTAGTCAAGTAGAGGCATACTAGTGACACTCTGTTTGTCTATGTATTCACACATGTATTATGTTTCCGGTTAATACAATTCTAGCATGAATAATAAACATTTATCATAATATAAGGAAATAAATAATAACTTTATTATTGCCTCTAGGGCATATTTCCTTCAGTCTCCCACTTGCACTAGAGTCAATAATCTAGATTACACAATATGATTCTAACACCCATGGAGCCTTGGTTGTGATCATGTTTTGCTCGTGGAAGAGGCTTAGTCAACGGGTCTGCAACATTCAGATCCGTATGTATCTTGCAAATCTCTATGTCTCCCACCTGGACTATGATCCCGGATGGAATTGAAGCGTCTCTTGATGTGCTTGGTTCTCTTGTGAAATCTGGATTCCTTTGCCAAAGGCAATTGCACCAGTATTGTCACAAAAGATTTTCATTGGACCCGATGCACTAGGTATGACACCTAGATCGGATATGAACTCCTTCATCCAGACTCCTTCATTTGCTGCTTCCGAAGAAGCTATGTACTCCGCTTCACATGTAGATCCCGCCACACGCTTTGTTTAGAACTACTGCACCCACCTTTAATAAACACTATCCGGTTTGACTAGCTCCACCATTAATATAAAACACGTATCCGGTTTGCGATTTAGAATCGTCCGGATCAGTGTCAAAGCTTGCATCAACTAACATTTACGATGAGCTCTTTGTCACCTCCATAAACGAGAAACATATCCTTAGTCCTTTTCAGGTATTTCAGGATGTTCTTGACCGTCCAGTGATCCACTCCTGGATTACTTTGGTACCTCCCTGCTAAACTTATAGCAAGGCACACATCAGGTCTGGTACACAGCATTGCATACATGATAGAGCCTATGGCTGAAGCATAGGGAACATCTTTCATTTTCTCTCTATCTTCTGCAGTGGTCGGCATTGAGTCTTACTCAACTTCACACCTTGTAACACAGGCAAGAACCCTTTCTTTGCTTGATCCATTTTGAACTTCTTCAAAACTTTGTCAAGGTATGTGCTTTGTGAAAGTCCAATTAAGCGTCTTGATCTATCTCTATAGATCTTGATGCCTAATATGTAAGCAGCTTCACCGAGGTCTTTCATTGAAAAAACTTTATTCAAGTATCCCTTTATGCTATCCAGAAATTCTATATCATTTCCAATTAGTAATATGTCATCCACATATAATATCAGAAATGCTACAGAGCTCCCACTCACTTTCTTGTAAATACAGGCTTCTCCAAAAGTCTGTATAAAACCAAATGCTTTGATCACACTATCAAAGCGTTTATTCCAACTCCGAGAGGCTTGCACCAGTCCATAAATGGATTGCTGGAGCTTGCACACTTTGTTAGCTCCCTTTTGGATCGACAAAACCTTCTGGTTGCATCATATACAACTCTTCTTCCAGAAATCCATTCAGGAATGCAGTTTTGACATCCATCTGCCAAATTTCATAATCATAAAATGCGGCAATTGCTAACATGATTCGGACAGACTTAAGCATCGCTACGGGTGAGAAGGTCTCATCGTAGTCAATCCCTTGAACTTGCCGAAAACCTTTTGCGACAAGTCGAGCTTTGTAGACAGTAATATTACCGCCAGCGTCAGTCTTCTTCTTGAAGATCCATTTATTCTCAATTGCTTGCCGATCATCGGGCAAGTCAACCAAAGTCCATACTTTGTTCTCATACATGGATCCCATCTCAGATTTCATGGCTTCAAGCCACTTTGCGGAATCTGGGCTCACCATTGCTTCTTCATAGTTCGTAGGTTCATCATGATCTAGTAGCATGACTTCCAGAACAGGATTACCGTACCACTCTGGCGCGGATCTTACTCTGGTTGATCTACGAGGTTCAGTAGTATCTTGTTCTGAAGTTTCATGATCATCATCATTAGCTTCCTCACTAACTGGTGTAGGTGTCACAGAAACAGTTTTCTGTGATGTACTACTTTCCAATAAGGGAGTAGGTACAGTTACCTCGTCAAGTTCTACTTTCCTCCCACTCACTTCTTTCGAGAGAAACTCCTTCTCAGAAAGTTTCCGAATTTAGCAACAAAAGTCTTGCCTTCGGATCTGTGATAGAAGGTGTATCCAATAGTCTCCTTTGGATATCCTATGAAGACACATTTCTCCGATTTGGGTTCGAGCTTATCAGGTTGAAGCTTTTTCACATAAGCATCGCAGCCCCAAACTTTAAGAAACGACAACTTTGGTTTCTTGCCAAACCACAGTTCATAAGGCGTCGTCTCAACGGATTTTGATGGTGCCCTATTTAACGTGAATGCGGCCGTCTCTAGAGCGTATCCCCAAAATGATAGCGGTAAATCAGTAAGAGACATCATAGATCGCACCATATCCAGTAAAGTACGATTACGACGTTCGGACACACCATTACGCGGTGTTCCGGGTGGCGTGAGTTGCGAAACTATTCCACAATTTTTCAAATGTACACCAAACTCGTAACTCAAATATTCTCCTCCACGATCAGATCGTAGAAACTTTATTTTCTTGTTACGATGATTTTCAACTTCACTCTGAAATTCCTTGAACTTTTCAAATGTTTCAGACTTATGTTTCATTAAGTAGATATACCCATATCTGCTTAAATCATCTGTGAAGGTGAGAAAATAACGATATCCGCCACGAGCCTCAATATTCATCGGACCACATACATCTGTATGTATGATTTCCAACAAATCTGTTGCTCTCTCCATAGTACCGGAGAACGGTGTTTTAGTCATCTTGCCCATGAGGCACGGTTCGCAAGTACCAAGTGATTCATAATCAAGTGGTTCCAAAAGTCCATCAGTATGGAGTTTCTTCATGCGCTTTACACCGATATGACCTAAACGGCAGTGCCACAAATAAGTTGCACTATCATTATCAACTCTGCATCTTTTGGCTTCAACATTATGAATATGTGTGTTACTACTATTGAGATTCAATAAGAATAGACCACTCTTCAAGGGTGCATGACCATAAAAGATATTACTCATATAAATAGAACAACCATTATTCTCTGATTTAAATGAATAACCGTCTCGCATCAAACAAGATCCAGATATAATGTTCATGCTTAACGCTGGCACCAAATAACAATTATTTAGGTCTAATATTAATCCCGAAGGTAGATGTAGAGGTAGCATGCCGACTGCGATCACATCGACTTTGGAACCGTTTCCCACGCGCATCGTCACCTTGTCCTTAGCTAATCTTCGCTTAATCCATAGTCCCGGTTTCGAGTTGCAAATATTAGCAACAGAACCAATATCAAATACCCAGGTGCTACTGCGAGCATTAGTAAGGTACACATCAATAACATGTATATCACATATACCTTTGTTCACCTTGCCATCCTTCTTATCCGCCAAATACTTGGGGCAGTTCCGCTTCCAGTGACCAGTCTGCTTGCAGTAGAAGCACTCAGTTTCAGGCTTAGGTCCAGGTTTGGGTTTCTTCTCTTGAGTAGCAACTTGCTTGCTGTTCTTTTTGAAGTTCCCCTTCTTCTTCCCTTTGCCCTTTTTCTTGAAACTAGTGGTCTTGTTGACCATCAACACTTGATGCTCCTTCTTGATTTCTACCTCCGCAGCTTTCAGCATTGCGAAGAGCTCGGGAATAGTCTTATTCATCCCTTGCATATTATAGTTCATCACGAAGCTCTTGTAGCTTGGTGGCAGTGATTGGAGAATTCTGTCAATGACGCAATCATCTGGAAGATTAACTCCCAATTGAATCAAGTGATTACTATACCCAGACATTTTGAGTATATGCTCACTGACAGAACTGTTCTCCTCCATCTTGCAGCTATAGAACTTATTGGAGACTTCATATCTCTCAATCCGGGCATTTTCTTGAAATATTAACTTCAACTCCTGGAACATCTCATATGCTCCATGACGTTCAAAACGTCGTTGAAGTCCCGATTCTAAGCCGTAAAGCATGGCACACTGAACTATCGAGTAGTCATCAGCTTTGCTCTGCCAGACGTTCATAACATCTGGTGTTGCTCCAGCAGCAGGCCTGGCACCCAGCGGTGCTTCCAGGACATAATTCTTCTGTGCAGCAATGAGGATAATCCTCAAGTTACGGACCCAGTCCGTGTAATTGCTACCATCATCTTTCAACTTTGCTTTCTCAAGGAACGCATTAAAATTCAACGGAACAACAGCACGGGCCATCTATCTACAATCAAACATACATAAGCAAGATACTATCAGGTACTAAGTTCATGATAAATTTAGGTTCAATTAATCATATTACTTAAAGAACTCCCACTTAGATAGACATCCCTCTAATCCTCTAAGTGATTACGTGATCCAAGTCAACTAAACCATGTCCGATCATCACGTGAGATGGAGTAGTTTTGTTGGTGAACATCACTATGTTGATCATATCTACTATATGATTCACGCTCGACCTTTCGGTCTCCGTGTTCCGAGGCCATATCTGTATATGCTTGGCTCGTCAAGTATAACCTGAGTATTCCGCGTGTGCAACTGTTTTGCACCCGTTGTATTTGAACGTAGAGCCTATCACACCCGATCATCACGTGGTGTCTCAGCACGAAGAACTTTCGCAACGGTGCATACTCAGGGAGAACACTTCTTGATAATTAGTGAGAGATCATCTTATAATGCTACCGTCAATCAAAGCAAGATAAGATGCATAAAAGATAAACATCACATGCAATCAATATAAGTGATATGATATGGCCATCATCATCTTGTGCTTGTGATCTCCATCCTTGAAGCACCGTCGTGATCACCATCGTCACCGGCGCAACACCTTGATCTCCATCGTAGCATCGTTGTCGTCTCGCCAATCTCATGCTTCCACGACTATCACTACCGCTTAGTGATAAAGTAAAGCATTACAGCGCGATTGCATTGCATACAATAAAGCGATAACCATATGGCTCCTGCCAGTTGCCGATAACTCGGTTACAAAACATGATCATCTCATACAATAAAATTTAGCATCATGTCTTGACCATATCACATCACAACATGCCCTGCAAAAACAAGTTAGACGTCCTCTACTTTGTTGTTGCAAGTTTTACGTGGCTGCTATGGGCTTAAGCAAGAACCAATCTTACCTACGCATCAAAACCACAACGATAGTTTGTTAAGTTGGTGTTGTTTTAACCTTCGCAAGGACCGGGCGTAGACACACTCGGTTCAACTAAAGTTGGAGAAACTGTCACCCGCAAGCCACCTATGTGCAAAGCACATCGGGAGAACCGGTCTCGCATAAGCGTACGCATAATGTCGGTCCAGGCCGCTTCGTCCAACAATACCGCCGAACCAAAGTATGACATGCTGGTAAGCAGTATGACTTATATCGCCCACAACTCACTTGTGTTCTACTCGTGCATATAACATCAACATATAAAACCTAGGCTCGGATGCCACTGTTGGGTTTCGTAGTAATTTCAAAAAAATTCCTACGCACACGCAAGATCATGGTGATGCATAGCAACAAGAGGGGAGAGTGTGATCTACGTACCCTTGTAGACCGACAGCGGAAGCGTTAGCACAACGCGGTTGATGTAGTCGTACGTCTTCACGACCCGACCGATCAAGCACCGAAACTACGACACCTCCGAGTTTTAGCACACGTTCAGCTCGATGACGATCCCCGGACTCCGATCCAGCAAAGTGTCGGGAAGAGTTCCGTCAGCATGACGGCGTGGTGACGATCTTGATGTACTATCGTCGCAGGGCTTCGCCTAAGCACCGCTACAATATTATCGAGGACTATGGAAGGGGGCACCGCACACGGCTGAGAATATGATCACGTGGATCAACTTGTGTGTCTAGGGGTGCCCCCTGCCCCCGTATATAAAGGACCAAGGGGAGGAGGCCGGCCGGCCCATATGGCGCGCCAAGGAGGAGTCCTCCTCCTAGTAGGAGTAGGACTCCTACTAGGAGGGGGAAAGAAGTGGGGAGGGAGAAGGAAAGGGGGGCGCCGCCCCCCCTCTCCTAGTCCAATTCGGACCAGGGGGGAGGAGGCGCGCGGCCCACCTTTGGCTGCCCCTCTCTCTCCACTAAGGCCCATATGGCCCATTACTTCTCCCGGGGGGGTTCCGGTAACCCTCCGGCTTTCCGGTTTTCTCTGAAATCACCCGGAACACTTCCGGTGTCCGAATATAGCCGTCCAATATATCAATCTTTATGTCTCGACCATTTCGAGACTCCTCGTCATGTCCGTGATCACATCCAGGACTCCGAACTAACTTCGGTACATCAAAACTCATAAACTCATAATATAACTGTCATCGAAACCTTAAGCGTGCGGACCCTACGGGTTCAAGAATAATGTAGACATGACCGAGACACGTCTCCGGTCAATAACCAATAGCGGAACCTGGATGCTCATATTGGCTCCTACATATTCTACGAAGATCTTTATCGGTCAGACTGCATAACAACATATGTTGTTCCCTTTGTCATCGGTATGTTACTTGCCCGAGATTCGATCGTCGGTATCTCAATACCTAGTTCAATCTCGTTACCGGCAAGTCTCTTTACTCGTTCCGTAATACATCATCTCTCAACTAACTCATTAGTTGCAATGCTTGCAAGGCTTATGTGATGTGCATTACCAAGAGGGCCCAGAGATACCTCTTCGACAATCGGAGTGACAAATCCTAATCTCGAAATACGCCAACCCAACATGTACCTTTGGAGACACCTGTAGAGTACCTTTATAATCACCCATTTACGTTGTGACGTTTGGTAGCACACAAAGTGTTCCTCCGGCAAACGGGAGTTGCATAATCTCATAGTCATAGGAACATGTATAAGTTATGAAGAAAGCAATAGCAACATACTAAACGATCGGGTGCTAAGCTAATGGAATGGGTCATGTCAATCAGATCATTCACCTAATGATGTGATCCCGTTAATCAAATAACAACTCTTTGTTCATGGTTAGGATACATAACCATCTTTGATTAACGGGCTAGTCAAGTAGAGGCATACTAGTGACACTCAGTTTGTCTATGTATTCACGCATGTATTATGTTTCCGGTTAATACAATTCTAGCATGAATAATAAACATTTATCATGATATAAGGAAATAAATAATAACTTTATTATTGCCTCTAGGGCATATTTCCTTCAATTGTAGCAGTGCTTAGGCGAAGCCCTGTGATGGTAGAACATCAAGATCGTCACCATGCCGTTGTGCTGACGGAACTCTTCCCCGACATTCTGCTAGATCGGAGTCCGGGGATCGTCATCGAGTTGAACGTGTGCTAGAACTCGGAGGTGCCGTAGTTTCGGTGCTTGATCGGTCGGGCCGTGAAGACGTACGACTACATCAACCGTGTTGTGCTAACGCTTCCGCTTTCGGTCTACGAGGGTACGTGGACAACACTCTCCCCTCTCGTTGCTATGCATCACCATGATCTTGCGTGTGCGTAGGAAATTTTTGAAATTACTACGTTCCCCAACAGTGGCATCCGAGCCTGGTTTTATGCGTTGATGTAATATGCACGAGTAGAACACAAGTGAGTTGTGGGCGATATAAGTCATACTGCTTACCAGCATGTCACACTCTGGTTCGGCGGTATTGTTGGATGAAGCGGCCCGGACCGACATTACGTGTACGCTTACGTGAGACTGGTTCTACCGACGTGCTTTGCACATAGGTGGCTGGCGGGTGTCAGTTTCTCCAACTTTAGTTGAACCAAGTGTGGCTACGCCCGGTCCTTGCGAAGGTTAAAACAGCACCAACTTGACAAACTATCGTTGTGGTTTTGATGCGTAGGTAAGAACAGTTCTTGTTCAGCCCATAGCAGCCACGTAAAACTAGCAACAACAAAGTAGAGGACGTCTAACTTGTTTTTGCAGGGCATGTTGTGATGTGATATGGCCAAGACGTGATGAGATATAAGTTGTTGTATGAGATGATCATGTTTTGTTGAATTTATCGGCAACTGGCAAAAGCCTTATGGTTATCTCTCTATTGCATAAGATGCAAGCGCCAAATAATTGCTTTACTTTATCGCTATGCGATAGCAATAGTTGCAAGAGCAATTGTTGGCGAGACAACCATGTGACGACACATTGATATAGATCAAGATGATGGAGATCATGGTGTCATGCCGGTGACGATGGAGATCATGACGATGCTTTGGAGATGGAGATCAAAGGCACAAGATGATGATGGCCATATCATGTCACATATTTTGATTGCATGTGATGTTTATCTTTTATACATCTTATTTTGCTTAGTTCGACGGTAGCTTTATAAGATGATCTCTTACTAATTATCAAGGTACAAGTGTTCTCCCTGAGTATGCACCATTGCGAAAGTTCTTCGTGCTGAGACACCACATGATGATCGGGTGTGATAGGCTCTACGTTCAAATACAACGGGTGCAAAACAGTTGCACACGCGGAATACTCAGGTTAAACTTGACGAGCCTAGCATATAACAGATATGGCCTCGGAACACGGAGACCGAAAGGTCGAGCGTGAATCATATAGTAGATATGATCAACATAGTGATGTTCACCATTGAAACTACTCCATCTCACGTGATGATCGGACATGGTTTAGTTGATATGGATCACGTGATCACTTAGAAGATTAGAGGGATGTCTGTCTAAGTGGGAGTTCTTAAGTAATATGATTAATTGAACTTTAATTTATCATGAACTTAGTCCTGGTAGTATTAGCATATCTATGTTGTAGATCA